>NC_085995.1:1143302-1443302 GCF_030014385.1 Trichomycterus rosablanca
GCAGACATCCAGTATTCTTTATACCAGATTCCCAAAGGGTCTGGGTTCTTACTGTGTGGAATTTGCATGTTCTCCTTGTGTCTGAGTCTACGTGGGTTTCCTGCGGGTGCTCCGGTTTCCTCCCAGTCCAAAAACATGCAGTCAAGTTAACTGAAGCTACGTGATACTACCCTGTAAAGGACCAGCGACCGGACCCACAAAACCTCTGAACAAAACCTCTTAAAACAAACAAGGACTGTTTTTGTGAGAACATGCCAAAGAGCATGAAGGGTAAGGAGTAAACAAGGGTCCCCGGGACTCTGGGGTGGTGCAACACTCACTCTACTAGGTGTGCCAGTGTGTCACCAAAGCTCATGAAAAGCAAACACACACATACAGACACACACACACACACACACACACACAGACACACACACACACAGACACACACACAGACACACACACACTCTTACACACACACACACACACATACAGACACACACACACACACCTACACACAGACACACCCAGACACACATACACACACACTCTCTTACACACACACACATACAGACACACTCTTACACACACACTCTTACAGACACACACACACAGACACACACACAGACACACACACACTCTTACACACACAAACACACACACAGACACACACACATTCTTAAGCACACACTCTCTTACACACACACACACACATACACACTCTTACACACACACACTCTTACACACACACACAGACACACACACACAGACACACACACAGACACACACACACTCTTAAGCACACACTCTCTTACACACACACTCTTACAGACACACACTACACACACACTCTCACACACACACACTACACACACACTCTCACACACACACACTACACACACACTCTCACACACACACACGCGGGTATAAAACAGAAATGTTGGTATGAATTTTTCACTACACCATTAATGCCGCATCCATTTATCAAACACGTCTCCAAGGTCAGCGGCGTTTTCATGTGAGCGAGGGAACTAAAGCGAGCCGGCGCGGCGTTTTCCCATCATCCACCTCTCTCTTTCAGATAGGCTGAAAGGATTCAGTGGCGGCGGTGTAGCGAGCGCTCTTCTGTTTACTCTGTTCAGACGAGCTTTAGTTCTCCATGCCTGTCTGCCTCCCACAGCTGTCTGTTATTCACGCCTCTTATTCACCCCCAAAATCCTCAAACACTCCCAAATAATAAATAAATAAATAAATAAATAAATAAAAGCTCCATCTCACCCATCACTAACACACATCCACACTGTACACACTCCTTACTAAGTCATGTTTTACCAGCGCTTTACCCTGGTCAGGGTCACGGTTTACTGGGTGATGATCCATCGGATCACGAAACCTCGACCGATCATGTCTGTATTTCTGACGGGCTGATAGCACCACTGGGGATTTGAACCCTGAATCTCAGTGGTAGAGGACTAGCTTATATTACAGCTGTGCCACCCGAGCACCCAGATATGATTGTTTTTATACTGTAGTTTTTAAAATAGTCTTGTTTTAATTATTATTATTATTATTATTATCATTATTATTATTATTATTATTATTATTATTATTATTATTATTATTATCATTATTATTATTCATTTTATTTATTTATTATTAATTATTATTATTTTTATTGTTATTGATATAATAACACTGGTATTATTATAATTACTGTTACATTTATTATTATTATTATTATTACATTTACTATTATTATTATTAGAACTATTATTGTTTTATAATTATAATAATATAATAATAATAATAAAAATAATAAATGTTTAGTATTATATTTATTATTATTATATTTTTATTATTATTATTATACTTATTATTATTATTTTTATTATTATTATTATATTTATTGTTATTATTATTATTATTTATATTTATATTTATATTTATATTTACATTTACTTTAATACAGGTTTCTGTACTGTACAGTAAATATTGGGCCAAGGACTTTTTGTACAGTGCAGGATTTTTTCCCCCTGTTCTATTTTAGGATTTTACAAATGAACCTGCCAGGGTGTCGCTGAGACAAAAGCATGGTGACTTAAAAGAGAAATGACCTGCAGGACCCGATCATACTCTATACAGCCAAAAGTATTCGGACGCCAGACTGTGAGCTTGTTGGATGTCCCATTTCCTAAACTAGACTGACTCTCTGTGTGATCTTTACAGCTGGAACAACAAATACTCTTCTGAGGAGCTTCTCACAAGACTATGAAGTGTGTCTGTGTGTGGGAATTTGTGCCTGTTGAGTCAGAAGAGGACAGCATTTGTATGGTTGGGTGCTGATGATCTCTTGTTAGACGAGCGGCTGTTGTTCCAGCTGTAAGGATCTTACCGGGGTCAGTCTGTGATCTTAATACAGATTGTTTTTTAAATCAGACGTCTGTCGGTCAGGCGTCCAAATACTTTTGATGACGGAGTGTTTGGAGTGATGAGAACTGCTCCTCTCCAGCCTCCAGATCAGCGCAATCAGAGTTTAATTTGCATGGAAATGGAGAAAATCTTCAGGTAGGAGCTTCGTGCTTCGTGGTTTCGTATCGGTATGCTGCCTCGATAGCGGCTCGTGTGCAGAAAATAAATAGACGCCGTGGGATCACTTCAGGACTCGTCACAGCGGGGGGTCGGAGGCGGAGAACAAACCCAGGTCTCCCGGAACCCCTGCTGATGTGCAACACCCTGATCATGCGCTACGGCAGGTTTGTTTTCTGGTTTTGTTATTTTTTTTAGCTGTAAGTGGGTGGCACGGTGGCACAGCAGGCATGATTGGCGCTAGCTCTACTCTCAGTTACATAGCAATCACATGCCAGCAGGTGAATTGGCCTTTGGGAAATAGAGCATCAGATACTGCAGCCAGTAGTCACATGACGTAAATGTGTTCTGATAAGTCGCCCAGTGTATGCTAGGAGGCTAGCCTGCTGGAGAAAGCTGACCCGTCTGTGCAGGCAACCATCACAAAGAGATGATAGTGTAGTGACATCACACGCTTTCAGGTGCTCACTGTCTGTCTGTGGTGCTCGCTAATGGACCCGAACCCAGACGAGTGAGTCTGTCTACATCATGCTTGTGTTTTTAGGATGGGCTCCGGGGCCCACCACACCCCAGACCAGGATCAGGCATCTACATGATGTGAAGGACTGAATAATAATAACAGTGATGGAATGAATAAACACACTTGGCTAATATAAGCTAATACTGAAACACACACACACAGACGCGTACACATCACACACACACACACCACACACACACACACACACACACACACACACCACACACACATGTTTCCCTGGTCGGCTCATAATCACAGCAGCAGCTGATGAGCTGCATTTAATTAGGTTTTAATGAAATGACAGTGTTTATGAGTCACTGGCTTCAGTGCTCAGTGACTGACACCACACACACACATACACACACACACGCTTTTAGATGTAGCTGGGCTCACACACACACAGATGCTGCATGCCGTTACATGAACCTGAGGGCAGCACAGTGGCTAAGTGGGTAGCACTGTCGCCCCATAGCAAGAAGGTCCTGGGTTCGATCCCCAGGTGGGGCGGTCCAGGTCCTTTCTGTGTGGAGTTTGCATGTTCTCCCCGTGTCTGCGTGGGTTTACTCCGGTTTCCTCCCACAGTCCAAAGACATGCAAGTGAGGTGAATTGAAGAAACTAAATTGTCCATGACTGTGTTCGATATAACCTTGTGAACTGATGAATCTTGTGTAATGAGTAACTACCGTTCCTGTCATGAATGTAACCGAAGTGTAAAACATGACGTTAAAATCCTCATAAACAAACAAAACAACATGAACCTGAGGGGATGCGTGTTAGTCACGACCCTCCTCGGTCAGGTGTGGAGCTCTGCAGCAGTAGAGGAGAAATACCATCAGGGAACTGGATACGACTAAATTGGGAGGAATTATTTTTAAATGAATAATTTCTATTTGCTTGTCTGGCAGTGAAAAGGTGTGGGTGGGGGTGGGAAAATAAATAAAATAAATACAAACATAAATGAAATAAATAAATAATAAATACATTAATTAAATAAATAAATTAATAATAAATAAATACATAAATACATAAATACATGAATGAATTAAATAAAAATAAATAAATAAATAATAAATAAATACTTAAATAAATTACTAAATAAAATAAAATAAATAAATAACCAAATAAATAAATACATGAATTAAATAAATAAATAAATAAATAAAAGTCTATTTTATTTTTTCAGTGAATAATAGTTTCTTTAAAACAAGATTTTCTTCATAGCTTCACAGAGCAACAAGTAATGACCTTCCCTAAACTGTTGCTGCAAAGTCAGAGGCATATTTCATTTACATTATTGGTTTATTACACCTGTTGTGGCTGAAACACGTGAATTCAGTCATTAGAACAGGCGTCCCAATACTTTTGTCCATATAGTGTGCGTAACTGGACGTTAATATAATGGACGTTAATCTGGAATCCTCTGGGGAGGCTCACCTAATCTTTTGGAGTGTGTCTGTGGGAATTTGTAGCCTTTAAGTTTCATTCCTGTCAAACAACAGCAAGCTCATGGTCAGGTGTCCAAATACTTTTGGCCATTTGGCCATACAGTGAACTTGGTGGGTGGTCCTAATGTTTTGGCTCATGGATGCGTTCCTTCCACACATGCAGACGTCAGGTGACCTGCCACCCAAAACACTACTGGCAATCCCAAAACCAGTGTGTGTGTGGGTGGCTCACCACCACCACCACCACCGCGTTTCGGGTTCGAACTCCTGAGCCCCTGGCGTCCTCCTGGAGTTCTGGATTGAGTGGCTGTTCGAGCAGGTCATCATTAGGGGTGAATCCTCGCCCTCCGAGGGAACGTTTCACTCCTTCCTCACTCTGATGTGACTCCTGAGTACAAAAAACGCCAACAAGATGGAACTGTTTCCCTCCCAGTTCCCCTCCGGCGACGTCACTAATTATCGCTTTAACCATCCTTCACCAGCAGGAGGTTTTTCCTCCCTGTTACAAAAATCCACTCGACTCCAACAGTATGATTCTGCTACCACGCCAGGTTTTGGTGGGTGGTGCAGTGCAGCGGTGAGGTGCCAGCCCAGTACGGCTGAGATCCGGGGATCTGGGTTTTGGATGTGAATGGCTAATGTAGCCGTTAGTAGGTGGACTTGCCAGTGCGCTTTAGCCACTACAGTCGCTAACAGGTGTAATATATCAATCTTATAAAGGAAATATGCTTCTGACTTTGCTGCAACAGTTTAGGGAAGGATCTTTCCTGTTGCTCTGTGTAGACATGAAGAAAAGCTCGGTTTAAAGAAACTGTAGTTAAATAAATAATAAATAAAATTATTCACTGAAAAAATAAAACAGACTTTTATTTATTTATTTATAATTTTTATTTAATTAATGTATGTATGTATGTATGTTTTTTATTATTTTTTATTTCATTAATGTATGTATTTATGTATTTATTATTTTTATTTAATTAATTTATGTATTTATTTATTTACTTATTTATTTATTTATTTATAATTTGCATTTAATTAATTTATGTTTTCATACTTATTCATTTATTTTATTCATTTATTTTTATCTATTTATTTTCTGCCATGTCACTGCCAGCAAATAAAAATAAAATAGGTGTTTATTTATTTATTAAGTCATTTATGTATTTTATTTATTTATTTAATTAATTTAAATACAGGTATTTATTTTAATTAATTAATTAATTACTTTTTATTATTATTAATTAATATATAAGTTAAATAATTTATATATTTTATTTATTTATTTAATTAATTAAATTATTTATTTTAATTAATTAATTATTTATTTAGTTTATTTATGTTTGTATTTATTTTATTTATTTTCACACTCTCACCCACACCTTTTCACTGGCACACAAGCAAATACAAATTAATTATTAAAATTTCTCCCATTTTCTTCTTAATTTAGTCGTATCCACTTCCCTGATGATGTCACCTCTACTGCTGCAGGGCTTCTCTCCTGACCGAAGAGGGTCGTAAATAACACGCGTCCCCTCAGGTTCATACAAGTTGGTCGGTCGCTCAGGAAGAACATCCGAGGTAAAAACTGCATCAAGGTCCACTGTGATAGGGCGACGCCTAACTACGGGAGCAGCATAGCCACCAGTGATCGCTTATAAGATCAAATCTCAGTCCCGAAAACAAGTCGAGGGTTAAGGGCCTTGCTGAAGGGCCCAACAGTGACAACCGGGCAGTGGTGGGGCTTGAACCAGCAACCTTCTGATTACCAGCTAGGCTAAGACTGCCCTTGTTTCAGCCACAACAGTAATAAAGGGAAATATGTGCTTCAGACTTCAGGCATCAACAGTTTAGGGAAGGTCCGTCTTTGTTCCAGCATAAAGACGTGAAGAAAAGCCATACAAGTGCAGTCACTGTTTAACTGAATGAGCACAAATTCCCACAGACGTACTGTTGTTCTAGCTGAAAAGATCACACAGAGGTCATTCTAACGGGACGTCCGACAAGCTCACGGTCAGGTGTCCAAATACTTTTGGCCGTCCAGACAGCCAGGACCGATCAGGGGTCCAGTTTGTGCCCCCAGGTTTCCGTTCCCTCTGAGTAATGGTCTTGTTACGGGTGTCGGCTCACTAAAGGCCAGATCGGAGGCTTCACCTCGCCCTAATGAGAGATCATTATCGCCGGCGAGCAGGACCGGGAGTCTCGCGGTACGAGACGTCTTCATCCCGCCAGCGACTCGCCTCTAATGATGTGCTAAACAGGTTCGCTCGGGGCCTGTCAGGCCGGGCGGCGCTCGTAAGGATCTCCAGAGGACGGGCGGTATTTCTGGAGCGGCGCTCTTTCATTCCAGACATGTTCTGCTCCTTTCTTCTACGCTAACAAGTCCATCGTTCTAGAGATAAGGATGCTCTTCAAGCACGGAGGTCCTGAGCGCCTCTTATCCGCCGGGAAACGGATCAGAGGGGGGCGGGATGGTGGAGGTGGGGGGTTAAAAGAGGAGGAGGGAAACGATTGAGACAGTGATTCTGTTCCAGGTTGGATGATGGAGATTCTCCGAATCTCAGCTCTGCTACCGGTCGGCTGGGCGCCCCCTAGTGCCTAAAGCAGACAAAATCGGCCGTTAGTCTGCTGTGTGGGGACTAAGACGGGACTAAGAAGTGGGCTTGGTCTTCAACGGCGCATAAAGATTAGTTTAATCTAATTAGTAGCCCGAGGTGCCTGTACAGAAGTGGAGGAACATGGACATCATGCATGACTCTCCATGCACAGGACTGGCGAAGTATGGGCGAATAAGAAGGGGTTGGTGGAGGGAGGGCATGTCAGGAGAAGATACCCTGCTCGTACACCATCGGGGTCTCTAGCAGAGGAAGAGGAACTGGCTATGACTAAATTGAGAGAAAAATCCTTCGTGGGGCCTCAGACATTCCTCCCTCAGACACAGATTATCGTGTCTGTATGTAGACGTCCGACCGGGTGATAGCACCACTTGGGAATTTATCTCTGTGCCACCTGATGACCCGGACCATCACAGCTCCCATCAGTAACAGTCAGACATCCAAGTCCTGATCCAAAAGGATCTGGATTCCGAGAACGTAATTCTTTCCTGCTTTCATTATTGAATTGAAGCTCACTAGACGTTTTTTACGTTTCATCCTTCCGCTACAACATCCGGAAACGCGCTACGTTAAAGATGCACCAGGTAAACCGAACCCATCGTTGAAACACAGCCCCCCCGTGGACCGGGACGTCCCGAAAGCGCGGCGTGAACGCCGGCGGCTCGCTTACTCGCGGGACATCAGACTAATGAAGTGTTGGATTTTTATCCTGATGGAGATGAGCGCTGAGATAAGAAGAAGCTAATCTAGCGAGACGAGAGCGTAGCGGCCGGTTCTTTCTCGCTTCCTCTTACTGACAGAGCAGTTACACTACATGGTCTAAAGTATTTGGACACCTGAGCGTGAGGTGCTACAAGGATTTGATGAAGGATTCAGGACTGGTGGTACATTGAGGTCAAGAGCGGTAACAAGCATGTCGGTGATGATCAATTAGCACCATCACCAAGCTACGACTGATGAGAGCCTCGGTCTGGCCGGTAGCCACATGTGGACGTGAAGAAAGAGGACAGATGGCACGTTCAGGATTTTGGGAACCAGTGTGTCCTCACAGAGGAAGATGATGACCACTGAGCGAGTGTACGAGAGAGCCAGAACAGAAAAGCAGCTTCTGAACCCCATTACGTTACGCAAGTTATGTCACTTCTGATTTTTCTTCTGATTTACCATTATTTTTATTATTATTATTATTCACCATTATTATTATTATTATTATTTTTATTATTATTATTATTATTACATGATTATTATTACTTTTATTTTTATTTTTATTTTTACTATTATAATTATTATTATTATTGTTATTGTTATTATTATTATTATTATTATTATTATTTGTATTTTTTTATTATTATTATTATTATTATTATTATTATTATTATTATTATTATTATTATTATTATTATTATTATTCATCACTGAGCGAGTTTACGAGATAGCCAGAACAGAAAAGCAGCTACTGAACCACATTAAGTCCCGCAAGTTGTGACACTCATCAGACGCCTGAATGACGTGCGGTGTGAGACTCAGTGTGAGGAATGGAACATCAAAAAGAACACCAGAAAATATATATTATAGATAATAATGAGACGTGTATCAGATTTCAAATCAAATCAAACGGCGTCGTGTTGATTCCTGAAGTGGAGCAGATGAATCCGGCTCATTTGTGGCGAGCGGATGCAAAGTAAAAAAAAAATAAATAAATAAATAATAGAAAGTAAATTGCTGTCAGGGTTTAGTGCGAGCGTGGTGCAGCTTTATTATCTCGGGGAGGAGAGCAGAATATTTCCCTTCATCTGTGAGAGTGTGTTTACCATATGAATACACACCAGCCAGAGAGGGGACGCGAACAAATAACACAAACCTCCGACTTATCGACCTCACGCTGAGCAAACCCCGCCGGGATTCTGCGTGATGGACATGACAAGTGCACACACACACACACACAGAGGGCACCATGCCCATTTTTTGCAATCAGAAGGTTACTGGTTCAAGACCCACCACCGTTTATGTATCTATTTATTTATTCATTTATTTATTTTGCTGTGCAAGATCTATAAAGTCATGAAGAAAAGCTTGATTTAAAAACTAAAAGCTTCAGCGTCCTGCACAGAGCCCTGACCTCAGCACCACTCACCAGCTCCGGGATGAAACGGGCACAAATTCCCACACACAGACACACTTCAAACTCTCATGAGAAGCTTCTGTTGGTAAAACTCACAGGGTGTGAATACTTTCTGAATCTACAGTATATTGCTATCATGCTCTTAGCTCAGTGTAACAATGGTTTGGGTTCACTCGCCCCCTTAGAACGAAGGATGTTTGCTCATAAAATGACTAGAGTGGTCTTCTCCAGGATGACAAACCCTCTTTCACTGGGTTTGATGAGGATAAAAATGGTGTAAATCACATACTGATGGTCAGCACAGTTACCAGCTCATCGTTCATATGTTGGAACGTGTTAGACGGCATCATGTGTGGTCTCCACGCCGCCAGTGCAGGTCCAGAATGTTCTCCAGAAGCCTCTTTTATTTTTCCTTTAATTTGTCACCCCTGTATATTAAGATGTAGTATCACACACACACACACACCCTCGGGGGTCTGAAATGTTGTAGACGCTCTGGTACTGATGTAACGCTGAGTAAGAGCGCAGATGCAGATGCAGGGCGACGCAGATGAAGACGGCTGGACGTTATGGAGTGTGATGGATTTTCAGAAGCTGTTTCATCTTGAGGACTTCAGCACGACTTCTCAGATCCTCCCCGACACTAAATGAGAATCCAGCTGCCTCTTCATCCTCTCTTATGGCTCTCGCTTGCCCATGTGTGTGTGTGTGTGTGTGTGTGTGTGTGTGTGTAACCCGCAGCCCTCAGCTGTCAAAAAAGCTCCCGTCTCCTGACGCGGCTCTGACGAAGGAGCCAATTAGCTGGATCTCTCACTGAGCGTCTTCGTTCCTCACTAAATCACAACCAGAGCTTTTATCTCCGTCTACAAGGACGACTTTCAGTACAGAGCACCCACACAAACACATCAGAGGGGGGGGGGGGGGTGGACCCCCCAGAGACCTTGTACTAAGATTTAAAGTCATAATATATTTATATATAATAAAAAAATAAAGAAATATTAATATGATCAAAAAATACTAATCACAATAAACTCAGGAGAGGAGGTGTGGACCCCACATAAACCTCATACTCATAGATTTAAAGTTTTATATATAATATAATAATATAATAATAATAATATGTAAAATAAATAATAATAATATCATAAAAAAACCAGGAGAGGGTGTATGGACCCCACAGAGACCTCGTACTCAGATTTATGATTATAATATAAATATTTAAAATAAATATAATATAATAATAATAGGGCAGCACGGTGGCTCGGTGGGTAGCACTGTCACCTCACAGCAAGAAGGTCCTGGGTTCGATCCCCAGGCGGGGCGGTCCGGGTCCTTTCTGTGTGGAGTCTGCATATTCTCCCCGTGTCTGTGTGGGTTTCCCCCGGGAGCTCCGGTTTCCTCCCACAGTCCAAAATTGGAGACACTAAATTGCCCTGTAGGTGAGTGTGTATGTGTGTGTGTGTGTGTGTGTGTCTGCCCTGCAATGGACTGGCGCCCCATCCAGGGTGTTACTGTGTGCCTTGCTCCTATTGAAAAGCTGGGATAAGCGGTTAAAAAAGTGAGTGAGTAATAATAATAATAGTAATATATAAAATAAATATTAATAATAATAATAACAATAATAATTAAATATTAATAATATCAAAGAATACTAATCATAAAAAACCCACGAGAGGGGGTGTGGACCCCACAAAGAACCCTCATACTCAGATTTATAGTTATAATAATAATAATCTAAAAACATGTAATAATAATAATAATAATGTAATAATAATAATATAAAAAACCCAGGAGAGGGGATGTGGACCACACAGAGACAGGGATTTATAGTAATCAAAAAATATTTATTTATAATTATTATATTTATATTATTATAAAATAAATATTAACAATTAATAATATTATAAAAAAATATTAATAAAAAAAACTAAGACCTCATGCTTAGATTTATAGTTATAATAATAATAATAATTATTATTATTATTATAATAATAATTATAAAAATAATAATAATAATATAATAGTAATAATAATAATAATTATTATAATAATAATAATAATAACAGTAATAATTAAATATTAATAATATCATGAAAAAAATACTAATCATCGGTCAGGCCTCTACATACCGGTCAGGCGTCTACGTACCGGCGTGACGGCCGAGGGTCCAAACTCTCAGATTTGAATCTGGAACTTCAGTCACTACAAGAACATTTCGGTTGGCAGTGGTGAGCAGATCATATTGTTCCTTCCCAAACACACACATCTGATCCACTCAGCGAGATCAGTCTGATTATTATGGTCTGGCACCCTGTCCTGGGTGTAGAACTGCCCTGCGGACAGTGATTCTCAGGACCCACTGCGGCCCTGACCAGTGTGAAGTAGCTAAACAAAGTTTTACCCTTGATGGAGTGAAAGGAAAACATAGACCAGTAACACACACACACACACACACACACACACATACTCACACTCTCTCTCTCACACACACTCACACTCACACTCTCTCTCTCACACACACACACACACTCACACTCACACTCACACACACACACACACACTCACACTCACACTCACACTCACACACACACACACAGAAGTGGTCAGCAAGATTTTATTGAATCAACCCACAATATCACACTGAGCACCTCGACACACACACACACACACACACACACACACACACACACTTAATCACACACACCAGCTTGTGTTGTAGGAGTTCAGGGCGAAGGCGGCAGAAATCAGTCCACCAAATCGACCGCCCTCCGCACACCGTGTGCCCGGCGTCTCCATGGCAAACCCCCCCCCCCATCCCCCGAGTGTGTTTGTATTTACGTCCAGAAAGATAAAACCCGTCATTCACAGTCAGGGCAGGACGTCAGGGGCACCGCGCACCGGGTCACCCGGGACACGCCGGACATACCGATCCACATGTATGTGGACGCCACCGGCTCCTACTGATCCGGGCAGAGAGGCCAAAGGTATGTGGACACCACCGACTCCTACTGATCCAGGCAGAGAGGCCAAATGTATGTGGACACCACCGACTCCTACTGATCTGGGCAGAGAGGCCAAAGGTATGTGGACACCACCGGCTCCTACTGATCCGGGCAGAGAGGCCAAATGTATGTGGACAACACCAACTCCTACTGATCCGGGCAGAGAGGCCAAATGTATGTGGACACCACCGGCTCCTACTGATCCAGGCAGAGAAACCAAATGTATGTGGACACCACCGACTCCTACTGATCCGGGCAGAGAGAACAAATACAGTGTATCACAAAAGTGAGTACACCCCTCACATTTCTGCAGATATTTAAGTATATCTTTTCATGGGACAACACTGACAAAATGACACTTTGACACAATGAAAAGTACTCTGTGTGCAGCTTATATAACAGTGTAAATTTATTCTTCCCTCAAAATAACTCAATATACAGCCATTAATGTCTAAACCACCGGCAACAAAAGTGAGTACACCCCTTAGTGAAAGTTCCTGAAGTGTCAATATTTTGTGTGGCCACCATTATTTCCCAGAACTGCCTTAACTCTCCTGGGCATGGAGTTTACCAGAGCTTCACAGGTTGCCACTGGAATGCTTTTCCACTCCTCCATGACGACATCACGGAGCTGGCGGATATTCGAGACTTTGCGCTCCTCCACCTTCCGCTTGAGGATGCCCCAAAGATGTTCTATTGGGTTTAGGTCTGGAGACATGCTTGGCCAGTCCATCACCTTTACCCTCAGCCTCTTCAATAAAGCAGTGGTCGTGTTAGAGGTGTGTTTGGGGTCATTATCATGCTGGAACACTGCCCTGCGACCCAGTTTCCAGAGGGAAAGGGTCATGCTCTGCTTCAGTATTTCACAGTGCATATTGGAGTTCATGTGTCCCTCAATGAAATGTAACTCCCCAACACCTGCTGCACTCATGCAGCCCCAGACCATGGCATTCCCACCACCATGCTTGACTGTAGGCATGACACACTTATCTTTGTACTCCTCACCTGATTGCCGCCACACATGCTTGAGACCATCTGAACCAAACAAATTAATCTTGGTCTCATCAGACCATAGGACATGGTTCCAGTAATCCATGTCCTTTGTTGACATGTCTTCAGCAACTGTTTGCGGGCTTTCTTGTGTAGAGACTTCAGAAGAGGCTTCCTTCTGGGGTGACAGCCATGCAGACCAATTTGATGTAGTGTGCGGCGTATGGTCTGAGCACTGACAGGCTGACCCCCTACCTTTTCAATCTCTGCAGCAATGCTGACAGCACTCCTGCGCCTATCTTTCAAAGACAGCAGTTGGATGTGACGCTGAGCACGTGCACTCAGCTTCTTTGGACGACCAATGCGAGGTCTGTTCTGAGTGGACCCTGCTCTTTTAAAACGCTGGATGATCTTGGCCACTGTGCTGCAGTTCAGTTTTAGGGTGTTGGCAATCTTCTTGTAGCCTTGGCCATCTTCATGTAGCGCAACAATTCGTCTTTTAAGATCCTTAGAGAGTTCTTTGCCATGAGGTGCCATGTTGGAACTTTCAGTGACCAGTATGAGAGAGTGTGAGAGCTGTACTACTAAATTGAACACACCTGCTCCCTATGCACACCTGAGACCTAGTAACACTAACAAATCACATTACATTTTGGAGGGAAAATGACAAGCAGTGCTCAATTTGGACATTTAGGGGTGTAGTCTCTTAGGGGTGTACTCACTTTTGTTGCCGGTGGTTTAGACATTAATGGCTGTATATTGAGTTATTTTGAGGGAAGAATAAATTTACACTGTTATATAAGCTGCACACAGACTACTTTTCATTGTGTCAAAGTGTCATTTTGTCAGTGTTGTCCCATGAAAAGATATACTTAAATATCTGCAGAAATGTGAGGGGTGTACTCACTTTTGTGATACACTGTATATGTGGACACCACCAACTCCTACTGATCTGGGCAGAGAGGCCAAATATATGTGGACACCACCGGCTCCTACTGATCTGGGCAGAGAGACCAAATATATGTGGACACCACCGGCTCCTACTGATCCGGGCAGAGAGGCCAAATGTATGTGGACACCACCGACTCCTACTGATCTGGGCAGAGAGGCCAAATGTATGTGGACACCACCGACTCCTACTGATCTGGGCAGAGAGACCAAATATATTTCGACACCACCGGCTCTTACTGATCTGGGCAGAGAGACCAAATATATGTGGACACCACCGACTCCTACTGATCTGGGCAGAGAGACCAAATGTATGTGGACACCACCGACTCCTACTGATCTGGGCAGAGAGACCAAATATATTTCGACACCACCGGCTCTTACTGATCTGGGCAGAGAGACCAAATATATGTGGACACCACCGACTCCTACTGATCTGGGCAGAGAGACCAAATATATGTGGACACCACCGACTCCTACTGATCTGGGCAGAGAGACCAAATGTATGTGGACTCTTTGCTGCATTGCACGTGTTGTACCGGTGTACAGGTGTATGTAAACTTTTGACTTCACCCGAATGCTAAATGACTTCAAGCTAGGAAAAAAATAAAGGTGCCGCGTTCGCGCCCCGCTAGTTCGCTAAGCACGTAGCGGCGTGGTAAATAGCATGTCAGAGCGCTGTTCAAACACAATATGATATTCTGGCCGTCTCACACACTCGTCCTTACTGAACTCATCCAACACTGTGACATTCAATTACATTAGGACAGCTACAGTGATAAAGCGCCGCTCTCGCTCGCTAAATCTCTCTCTCACTTGCGCACACTCGCCCGCTCTCGCGCTCTCTCTCCGGCGCTCCCGCTCTCTCTCCGGCGCTCGGAAACGCGTCACATTTAAGGTTCACGCGGCGCTGATTACGCCTGAGACAATGACGGAGGGATCTGAGGCAATCACGCCGAGCGACACTCCGTGTGTGTGTGTGTGTGTGTGTGTGATGGGTACGATAAGGGTCATGTGACTAACAGGACTCATCAACTCAGAGCCCCCCAGAGTGCCGGTGGGGGGTTTCGAACACAGAAACCTATTAGAGAACCTGTTTTACTTCTGCATTTTCTCCCAGTTTAGTCGTAGCCAGTTCCTCTGCTGTTGCTGGAGACCCCGATGGTGTATGAGGAGGGTATATTCTCCTGACACGCCCTCCCTCTGACCCCTTCTTTTTCGCCCGTATTTCGGTGGATTGAGGCATGAGGTCGGTCTCGCACAGGGAGAGTCACACGCTGATCTCCACGTTCCTCCACTTCTGTACGGGCTACTAACCAGGGTCCTTACACTGCGTCCAAGACCCCGCCCGTCTTTTCCCACCCAGCAGACTAGAGTCCGATTTTGTCTGCTGCACTGTCTGCACTGCCGATCGTGGCAGTCCATCCCTACAAACCAGTATAAACACCAAGCAGATCATCAAAAGTGGTGGACGCAATCGTGACAGAACACTACTCCGGCAATTAAGGGTTAAGGGCCATGCTCAGGGGTCCGAAAAATGGCAACTTGGCAGAGTGGGGCTTGAACCGCCAGCCTTCTGATTACTAGTCCAGTACCTGAACTGCTAAGCCACCACTGCCCTCTACAGGCCAATCATAAAATTCAGGTGCTTTAGCCACACCCAGTTCTAGAAAAGTTTGATGAGTACGGTGTTCAGAACTCCAGAGACCCTACTCTACACCTCTAGACCTCTACACAAACACAAATTCCATCCATCCATCAGACGCACTCCAAAATCTTGTGAAAAGCTTTTCCCAGGAGAGCGGAGGCAGTTATGGCTGCAAACAAACGTCTCAGTGTTGGAACGGGACGTCCAACAAGCTCACATTTCTGTTCCTTTGTTGACCAATCACAAAACAAGCAGGAGGTTTAGAGGGTCTTGCTCAGGAGTCCAACAGTGGAAACTTGGCAGTGGTGGGGCTTGAACCAGTGACCTTCTGATAAACGGTTCAGTACGTTATCCACTGAACGAAGGTGTCCACATTCTTTTCCACATAAAAAGTGACCAAAGAAAGCGAAGCGGGAAAAAAGGACCTTGTTCATTATCTTAGACGTTTTAATCACTTTTGGTCCATTTTAGAGTAGCGGTAGCTCAGTGGTACAGATCCTGACCACAAGAAGGTTGCTGGTTCTAGACCCATCAAGAAGTTGCCTTTAGTTGTTGGGCACCTAACCAAGCTCCTTAACCCTCACTCGCTTGCATTGTATGCGAACATAGTTGTTGACCGACCACAGTGAAAACAGGGGTTAGGAGTGCCCTGCTCAGGAGTCCAACAGTAAAGACTTGGTGGTGGTGGGGCTTGAACCAGCAACCTTCCGATGAATGTTTCAGTACTTTATCCACTGAACGAAGACTATGTATTGTCAGTTGTTCACATTCTTCTTCACATAAAAAGCGACCGACCAGAAGGTTGCTGGTTCTAGACCCATCAAGAAGTTACCTTTAGTTGTTGGCACCTAATCAAGGTCCTTATCCCTCACTCGCTTTGACCAACCACAATGGAGACAGGGGTTTAGAGGGTCTTGCTCAGGAGACCAACAGTGGACACTTGGTGGTGGTGACCAAAAAGTGACCAAAGAGAGAGAGCAGCGGGGAAAAATTGACCCTGGATGTTACCTTAGATGTTCTAATCCCTGTCAGTACATTTTAGAGCTCAGTGGAGCTCAGTGGTAAAGGTACTGACCAGAGGGCTGCTGGTTCTAGACCCACCAAGAGGTTGGCTTTTGTTGTTGGGCACCTAACCAAGGTCCTAAACCCTCACTCGCTTGGACCGTGGTAATATTTGTTGACAAACCACCACAAAAGCAGGGGTTTAGAGGACCTTGCTCAGGAGTCCAACAGCGGAAACTTGGGGCCGGCGATTCTGGTTTCTCTTTGGCCAAAAAGTCACCAAAGAGAAACCAGAAGATAAAAAAGGACGTCAGACGTTCTCAAATCCGAGAGCCTCGCCCCTGGAGGTGGGCGTGTAAGTGACATTTGGGAGTAAAGAGACGAGACGAGGGATTTAATGAGAGCGACTCTCTGGCGGCGCCGGAGGGAATAACCTTTACACCAGTAACGTTCTTCATCACACAGCGACTCCTCTCTCATATCGGGGGATAAAGGGAGCGCCTGCGGCTCGTCCACTGATCCACGCCGCAACCTTTCATTCGGTCAAACATGAAACGCCGGCAGCTCGTCTTCGGACGCTGCCGTGACCCCTGACGTCCGCGCCACGCCCACGGTCGGCGATTCTCCGTCTTTGATCTGAAAGCAACTGGACGCAAATATCCAGCGGCAGCCGGGGGATTTGAACACGGCAAATAAACAGACGGTCTACAACTCCTGACTTAGTCATTTTCAGTTCCCGATAACATGTTGGTAGTGATGAGAAACCCTGTTCGACCTTCTCTCCCTCAGATGTGGTCAACGCTCTTAGCTGAGTGCCCGGCCCAGTTAGGCCAGTAGCACCATCAAGACCCAAACTGAAGACTTGATCATTGTATCTCAGCAGTGGTAAGGAAGAGCATAAGTAACACGCCAGCCTCAGAGATGGGCAGTGTGGCTCGGTTACAGGCTCATGCCCTTCTGCCTTGCCAAGAGGGGGCATGAATGTGCATATGACATGTCAATGAGAGTTAGTTGGCTCCAGGTGGACGTGTTTCTATTAATCACGGTTTCCTCCTGACACCGGCCAGCTCCTCTCTTGGCAAGCTGCTTTTCTCTCGGAACCAAGATGCCAGGCTGGATCTTTTTCTGGGAACTCTGGAAGTATTATTCTATCTGCTCAGCGCTGGATTGGCGAGGGCACGGGCGACGCTCCAGCCCGTATCGATCCAGATGGGAGCAGCGAATCGGTACATATAGCTCGGAGACGGGGGTTATTATATTAGCCGGGGGAGGACCTGATGGATGACATGCTTCCGAAAAACCCTCGAGACACAAACGTGGCCGCATCACACAGGGATTTGGAAAGACAACGCTTGTGAGTTCTACACACGTGTAAGCCAGCTGACAACGTCAGAGGAAGATCGGATAATCCGATAATCACACGCTATACCAAAACAATACCAGCGAACTAACGCTGCTGAGGGTTAGGGGTCTTGCTCAAGGGCCCAACACTGGCAGCTCTGGCGTGTTCTTGTTTTGTTCTAAAAGACGTTGGTGTTGGTAAACAGAATCAGGCCCCTGCTGACCATTAGTGACAGGGCAGATGGGCATGATTCTGTAACCTGAACCTACTGCTGATCCCATTTCAGCCCACGTGCTACCAGCAGAACAGCGCCACGCCAAACCTCAGAATCAGCCTGAAGAAGCTTCTCCACCTTCACACTAGCCCAACTTCACTGAGATCTGGAGCTCTCAATCTGGAGCCCTTGAGAATGGATATCTGTGCTATTAACCAGCCAGGTGCCCACACGGGCACGGCTGGATGAGTCTTAGGAAGGGGGTCAGTTGCAGCCTCACAAAAAATTGGACACAAACCCAAAACAAAGTTGGAAACCAGAAGACAAAAGAACAGGTATCAGCTACTCAGTCCACCCGTGTGTTGCAGCCCACAGCCACTGTGGATTTATCTGTGGGGCACCACGCCACCTCTGGAGGCACCTTACCCAAACCCCCAAAAGATTAAGTGGCTAAATCCAAGCTGGTGCGCCGGTGCCACTATGGCATGGGCACCAAAAGCGTAAAAGCAATAAGCTAGTAAGCAAAACCTCCCAGGTGTAAGAAACAGTCATGTGAACCTCAATGCCCCCTGCTGGTCATTCGTGGCAGGGCAGATGGGCATGATTCTGTAATCTGGAGGCACTTTACCCAAACTTCAAAGGGGGCCACACCACCAGCTTCCTCCAAGTGGAAGAGTGGCTACATCCAAGCTGGTACAGTAGTGAGCTCACAGAGTGCCCCGGTGCCACTATGGCATGGGCACCAAAAGCGTAAAAGCAATGAGCTAGCAAGCAAAATCAGAAAAACGTTATGTGCACCTCAATGCCCCCTGCTGGTCATTGGTGGCATGGCAGATGGGCATGATTGTATAATCTGAACCTACTGCTGATCCCATTTTAGTCTTGAATCTTAGACATGCCAACGTGTTGCCAGCAAACCAGCGCCACGCCAAACCTCACAGCCCTCAAGACCTGGAAAGCCTTCCCAGAGGAGCGGAGACTGTTCTAGATGTGAAGGGGCTCAGTCTTTATAACCGCGTTTAATTGGTTCTGATGAGCATCATCCAGTTCTTTCATCCTGTAATCGAGATTTGGATTTGGACGTATCCGTGTATCACGTGTTCTTGTTCATACGTGTGCTGAGCGACGTCTCCACCCTCCCGTCACTCCCCCGGCTGGCATCTGGAATCAATTATGCATAAGGAACACATTCTGCGAGATGTTTATCCGCGCCGCGCGCTAGCTCCTCTTTTCAGTAGCGACGCGAGAGGCGTCAGTCTGCTGGACCGCGAGACGTAAATAAGCTCTCGCGTAATCGGCTCCGCTTTAAAAGAACACGCGGTATAAAACGCGAGCTCGTCATGCGGTGATGGAGACGCCTCCCGCGCGTCGCCCAAATGGAAACGCAGGGGCGCATTAGCCGAGACAGACGGCGCAAATTGGGAGGGATGGTCCTGAGGTGACGGGAAGCGACTCGTCACGCTTAGAAGCGAAATGGGAAAATAGCGGCCCTGTCAGCCGCGCCCGTTTCAGCCTTCATTAACCGAATCATCTCGCTCGCTTTCGTTTCGGAGTGCTCCGCAGTCGGGCGCTCCACGTCGTATTTCTCATCCCGTCTGGGCCGCCGGGACCTCAGAGGAGGACAAAAGGCATCGAGGAGCTGGAAACAAAGCCGGGCGTTTCCTCTGAGCCCATCCTGGCTTGGTGATGCTGCAGCAGGTGGATTGGAAACGTGAGAACAATCATAATCCTGCAGACTAGGAACTACGTGACTCCAAACATGAATATCAACCCTGATCCTTCTGGAGATCTGAACACCACCTCTGAAGCTCCTGGCACCGCTTGGCACTCTCTTTGTACCCTTTCTCTAATTTTTCCCTCTTTTTGGATGCTTTCTTCCAACACCAAACACTCAGAGATGAAAGAAACGCCTGGAACTGGATCTGGAGTGCTACCAACAACCGAAGAGCTGAGCACCACACCCAGCAGGTCAGAAGCTGGGTCACAAACTAGCTACGGACCTCCTACTCACCCGAGCTCTGCTTTCAGTCCGCTGATGGTTTGCTGGTTAGCCAATCAAACCCAATCAATGAAGCTGAAAGGACCTGAAGGAACTGGAGAATTCACTGCTCGAGCTCGAGCCTAGAAAAGCTCTGACTTAGTCAAAAAACTAGACAGTACCTTGATTTAAACCAACAATCTTATGATTGGTAGCCCAAAGCTCCACCCACTAGGCTACCACAAGCGGTTCTGTGAACAGCACCAAGGTTCTAAGAATCCTGAGCGGAACCAGAGCGGTGATGCTTATTAGCACTACGTATGCATGTTTTATTGGCTCTGGCATTTACATTCCCCCGAACTAAAGGTGCAACCAGCCAGAGAACAGTCAGAGAAGAGGGAGAAAACAGCAAGAAAACAGCAATTGAACGGTGAGAGAACAGCAAACAGTGAGAGAACAGCAAGAGAACAGCGAGAGAACAGCGAGAGAACAGCAAGAGAACAGAGAGAGGACAGCGAGAGAACAGTGAGAGGACAGCGAGAGAACAGCAAGAGAACAGTGAGAGAACAAGAAGAAAACAGTGAGAATACAGCGGGAGAACAGCAAGAGAACAGCGAGAGAACAGTGAAAGAACAGTGATAAAACAGTGAGAGAACAGCCAGAGAACAGTGTGAGAACAGTGAGAGAACAGGCCAGAGAACAGCGAGAGAACAGCCAGAGAACAGTGAAAGAACAGCCAGAGAACAGTGAAAGAACAGCCAGAGAACAGTGAGAGAACAGCCTGAGAACAGCCAAAGAACAGTGAGAAAACAGCCTGAGAACAGCCAGAGAACAGTGGGAGAACAGTGAAAGAACAGCAAGAGTACAGTGAGAGAACAGTGAGAAAACAGTGATAGAACAGCCAGAGAACAGTGAGAGAACAGTGAGAGAACAGCGAGAGAACAGCAAGAGAACAGCCAGAGAACGTTCCACCTAGCTTTTCATTACACGTAGACCACAAGCGTAACTAACACAGTCGTTCTACGAGCGACGCTTAAACCGTGCGAGTCTCCTGATTGGACGAGCCGTTACTCACATGTAGCGTAGCTGTGGGTTCTGCGCGAAGGCCCGCGACTGGATTAGCCTCAGATTGCAGTTGGTTATGGTCCTGTAAGAGAAAAAAAGAACACAAATATTGATGTTGCGACCAGCGTGACATTTTCCCCCGACGTGTGTACGAGTCGCTCAATCAGGCGGGGGTTCCTGTAAACGCCCGCCGAGGCTAAGCACCGGCGGTATCTATGGAAACACACATTTGGAGAGGTCGGGCTAGCGTCGGACCGCCGGAGCGCTGATTAGCCGCTGATTTAGAGCCGCTTTGGAAAAAAATCGGAGGTCTGAGCTGGAGGGAACGAGCTCGGTGAGTGTTCATGAGCCACAGCCGTCGCTAACAGGTGTAAGAAATCAACTATATGAACCTGCAGCAACAGTTTAGGGAAGGTCCGCTCCTGTTCCAGCCTGAACGCGCCCCTGTGCACAAAGCAAGCTTTATGAAGACGTCCCACAGAATGGGAACAAATTCCCACAGACGAACTTCAAAGTCTTTTCAAAGTGAACCCGCCAGAGTCAATGGGCTCAACGGGGTAACGCACCCCGGACAGGACGGCAAACCGTCGCAGGGCCTCGGGCAATCACCTCTGTACGTAGGGGCCCGACCGGCTGATAGCACAGCAGAGGATTCGAACCCCAGATGCCAGTGGTAATGAGATAGCGTGACGTCCGACAAGCTCACAGTCAGGTGTCCGAATATTTTTGGCCGTCAGGCGTATGACAGAGCAGCGTCTTTTGCACTGTGTCTGAGGGAACCTGTGCCCATTCAGTCCAATAAAGATTCGTGAGATCTGGGAATGGCGCCGGACGATCAGGTCTGGCTTTCGAGCGGCATTCCAAATCATCTCAAAGGTGTTGGATAGCAAAAGGAGGGCCTTCCCCAAACTGCTGCCACAAAGTTTGAAGTGTATGATTTATATATTTATACCTGTTAGCAATGGGTGTGGCTGATAGTCAATAATTAGAAGGAATGTCCACATACTTTTGATCGTTTAGTGTCAACATTCTTTGCTGAATTCCACTTTGTATTAAGCGTTTTTGAGGACAGCAGAAGGTCATCTGTCCGTGAGCTGACGCTGAGGTGGATCTGTCTGGAGGTGTAAGCAGCAGGACAGAAATCCAGATCCCAAAAACGAGCTCAGAATTGGCGGCTATTAAGTGAAGCTCTTGCTCAGGAGCCCAACCGAGGGAACCCGGCGATGGCGGGGCTTGAACCGGCGACCTTCTGATCATTAGTCCAGCACCTGAGCAGAGCTGAAACTGCTTCACGTCTTTTAGAACCAGCGAGAGAAGAATATAAATACAGAGATTTTGCAGACGTGCCAACACAAGTGTGTGTACCTGACAGCACGAGGACGGGAATCCCGAGGGAACGCCTCGGATAGTTTTTGGAACAGGAACGCGGGCACCTCGACGGCAGTCCAGAAAAACAGACGTGAGGCGCGAGCCGAGCGGGACGTAATTAAATTTTCTTGGCGGCTTCAGCGCTGCTTATTAGATCAGAACGAAGCGGCCATGTTCTATTAACACACAGGTTCGAATCTCAGCTCTGCTACCGATCGGCTGGGCGCCCCCTAGTGGGCACGATCAGCACTGCAGACAGTGCAGCAGACAAAATCACGCACCAGTCTGCTGGGTGTGAAAAGACGGGACTAATGGATGAACATGGATTATCAACGTGAGGAGGCGATTCTGATACTCACAGTCTCTGGAGGCCGGTGTACAGAGCCATGTCCACGTCCCGCAGGGTTTGCAGCCCAGACCAGTTCTCGATGTGTCTGAGGAAAGAACATACAAATCATCACAACCAGCACTCGAGTATTTGGTTCTTTTCAAAGGTAGAAGAGAGAAACGTCAAAAAGTTTTAAATCAGCTGTGTCTTTTAATGGTACACACACACACACACACACACACACACACACACACACACACACACACTGATTATTCCCACCCTCTTTATTACACAGTCTAAAGCTGAAACACTCTGGCTGATGCTAAAAATATTAATAATAACAATATTATTCTGCATTTACATTTACAGTGCAAAACAACAAATGGAATAATATTAAAAAGCATAAATTGTATTATTATTAATATTATTATTATTATTATTATAAATTTTTTTATTATTATTATTATTATAACAGTTATTATTATTATTAGTATTGTTATATTATTATTATTTTTATAAATATTATATAACAGTTATTATTATTATTATTATAACAGTTATTATTATTATTATTATATTATTATTAATAATAATAATAGTTATTATTGTTATTATTATTATTAACATCATCATTATTATTATTATTACAGTAAATATTATTATTTTTATTTTTATTATTATTACAGTAAATATTATTATTTTTATTATTATTATTATTACAGTAAATATTATTATTTTTAATATTATTATTACAGTAAATATTATTATTAGTAGTATTGGTGCTGTTTTTTGTTATTATTATTTCATTTTTAATTTTATCATTATTATTTGTTATTGTATTATAATTATATGATTATTTGTAATTATTAAATTAATTATTATTATTAAATTAAATATTATAAAATAATAACAATAAAAATAATTACATATATATATATATATATATATATATATATGTAAATTTATTGTTATTAATTTTTATTAAAAAAAAATTATGATTATTTTTATTATTGGTATTTTAATTATGAGTTAAAACATTATTGTTTTTATTATTAGTGATAAAATAATTAAATTAATCTTTTTTATTAAATCTTGTGACCTTTAGTCAGTGCAGAGTTTTACTTGTTAATTTTTTAAAATCTTGTAATTAATGAACTAATTAATTAAAATGAATTTAATGAGGATTTGAAGCTTCCTGATCCCATCATTCACTTCATTTCCATAAATCAGGCGTGATTATCAGATCTGCTCTGAAGCTCTTCCAGGGATTTATGGGTAAATATGGCATCAGATCTGGCATCTGTCGAGCCGCTGTGTGTAAACGCTGATGAATACATGAATGATGAGGATCTGGCAACCCGGCCACACGCGGCTGTGGGAAGGTTTAGAATTCGGCCTTGAAAGAGCCGAGATTCAGCTGCTGTTAAGCTGTATCTGTAGCCTAGCGGTTAGGGTACTGGATTACTAGAATCAGAGGGTCGCTAGTTCAAGCCCCATCACTGCCAGGTTGCCACTGTTGGGCCCTTGACCAAGGCCCTTAACACTCTATTGCTTGGATAATATCGGTAAAACACGCCCGGTTCCGAAGCTTGTATTAAATATTAAAACGGAATAAATCCATAAGTATTGGGACGTGAGTGCAGGACGGATCAGGCAGGAAACAGGACCGACGTTTGGAATTCGGAGTGGTGCGTTCCCCCCTGCGAGTACGGCAGATTTATGACCTAGACCCGACTACCCACAATGCATTTCCACCCAGCCTAATGAGGGACGTGTAACGAATGATGAGGCTGGAATCCCGCGAGTGCTTGTAGGACACGGATGTTAAATCTCGGCCTCGTCGTCTCACCATTGTGTCGACGCCCACCGGGAGCGTTCATGACCGACGGCAGGACGCCGTTATTATCACGCCATCGTCAAGTCAAGCGTCTCACTCGCCCCGAGTCTCCCGGGGGGCGTCTGACCTGACCAGTCTCCCGGCGTCTGGGATCTGTCCCTGTCAGGATTCCGATCGTTCCCCGACTTCAGCGAGACGCAGCGGTGCGGACGGGAGCAGAATTCCGATTCGTTTTTGCTCCTCCTTGTTCCTTACTGCTCATGGAAACATGCAGAAGGTGGATTGGCTCTTTGTTAGGTCTCCAGGGGGCATTCATATTTCCCAAGGGTTCTGATGTTAAATCCTGAAGTGCATCCTGTCTGGAAGCATCTGTCCTTCAGATTCAACCTGCAGTAGCAAGATTATCACCAGCAGATTGAATTCAGTGCAGAAGGTGGATTGGTTGCACCATACTAAATTGGCCGAGGAGGCTAAAAACTTACTTGCTAAAACACTGCTGTGTATGGGTGCTGCACAGAAACATGGGTCCTGGGTACCTGGGTTCAAACCCTCTTACTGCTCTGTGAAGTCTGGGTTCCTTCTGACCTCCTACAAAAGGTGTACTTGCACCTTGTGACTCCAAATGGCTCCAGACCCATGGTGACCCAGTGTTAAATGGTCTGTGTGAAGTTTGGTGTGTTCTCCTGCTGTCTGATGTCTCTTTAGGGACCCTGGTTGGGCTGGGCTGAAGCCGTGAGATGGTCCCCCGTCTGCAATGGGTTTCCACATTGTGCCCAACATTCCCGGAGTGGCCCCGGACCCACCGTGACCCTGATCACCATAGACTTAGCATTCTGCTCCAGACGACAAGCGCATGGCATCTGGAATCGTCTGCGCTCGATACGTTTCTCCAGGTCCGAGTTGACATTGGAGGTGGAAGCTCAGCAGTTAAGGTACTGGACTAGTAATCATGAGGTTGCCAGTTCAAGCCCTACCATCGGCAAGTTGTCACTGTTGGACCTTTTTGCTTACAAGGAGGTTGTGGAAACTCTTTACGACCTTGCGGAACTTCTTGGGTCGAACCCTGAAGTGCTGAAGTGCTGAAGACCACACCAGGTTTCACTCCCACCATGCAGAAGGTGGGTTTAGAACCTGGAGTAAACGTGAGGTGAGAAAACTCCATGACAAAGCAATTAGAAATGAGAGCCTGCTGCAACACACACATCTACATCCTGGCTAAACAGATACACACACCAGCACACACCAGTGGTTTAAGTTACTGGTATCCCCCCCCCCCCTTCCCAGCACTCCCACGGTTTGGAGCTCCTCGGCTGTTCTGTTTGGCGGAGATACGGCGGCGCATCAAACCACCGACACCCGTACGGTTCACAACAAAGCGCCGAGTGTTTGATTTTCATTTGCATCCCATTATCACCTCCCACACACACACATTTATTAGAGCTGGGATTCCACTCGGCGTGTCCCACAGATACCACGTTCCACCGCCGCCGCCGTGTTCCGTATTTAGCGCCCCGCTCCGCGTACACGCGCTCTGCGTTACGGATTCTCCACGCTGTCCGTCAGTCCTGTCGGATTAACGCCGAGCACCATGCATTATTTATTACAGACGTTCACGCTGCGCAAGAACTGTCAGTTCTCCAGTCTGTACAGATCAAACCCTGATCTGAGGAGTCGGGCAGCATCTACACTTTTACCACTCAGTTAGTACGGGTCTTAATATCAGACTTAATCCTGTCCTGACTATTTAGTTTTGTTTGGTATGTATTGGTTATGTAAGTTTTGGTCCTGTCCTAACTATTCTAGGCATTGGTTGGTATGGGTCTTAGTCCTGTCCTAAGTATTCTAGGGTTTGGTTGGTATAAATCTTGGTCCTGTCCTAAGTATTCTAGAACTTGGTTAGTATGAGTCTTGGTCTTGTCCTAATTATTGTAGGACTTGGTTGGTATGGGTCTTGGTCTTGGTTGGTGTAAGTCTTGGTCTTGGTCGGTATGGGTTTTGGTCAAGTCCTAACTGTTTTAGGGTTTGGTTGGTCTGGATCTTGGTCATGTCCTAAGTATTCTAGGACTTGATTGGTCTGGATCTTGGTCATGTCCTAAGTATTCTAGGACTTGATTGGTATGAGTCCTGCTTGGTATGGGTCTTGGTCCTGTCCTAATTAGGGTTTGGTTGGTATAAGTCTTGGTCTAGTCCTAACTCTTCCAGGGTGTGGTTGGTCTGGATCTTGGTCCTGTCTTAACTATTTTAGAGCTTGGTTGGTATGAGTCTTGGTCTTGTCCTAAGAGTGATCCTGGTCAGGGTCGCGGTGGGTCAGATTAATTAGAGGAAAGGCAGGGAACACCACGGACAGGTCGCCAGTTCATAACTAGTATTCGCAAAAAGCAGTGGATCACATCCCAAAACCAATAGATTACATCCTAAAGCCAGCTGATCACATCCCAAAACTAGTAGATCACATTTCAAAACAAAGAAAATCACATCCCAAAACCAGTAGATCAAATCCTAAAGCCAGCTGATCACATCCCAAAACCAGTAGATCACATTCCAAAACAAAGAAAATCACATCCCAAAAAACAGTGGATCACATCCCAAAACCAACAGATCAAATCCCAGAACCAGTAGATTACATTTTAAAACCAGTGGATCCAATTCCAAAACCAGCAGATCATGTCCCAAAACAAGTAAATCACATCCCAAAGCTAACTGATCAAATCCCAAAACCAGTAGATTACATCCTAAAACCAGAGGATCATAAATTGGAGCACCTGTAGGAAACCCACACAGACACGGGGAGAACATGCAAACTCCACATAGAAAGAACCCGGACCGCTCCACCTGGGAATCGAACCCAGGACCTTCTCGCTGTGAGACTGCCTCATGCCTCCTCTATCCCCCTATCAGATTCTGAGAAAATAAAACAACTTTGACAGGAGGAACGTGTCTGATGGAACCTCAGCGTCCGGAACGTTTCCATCACTGAATGTTTACCCAGCATTCCTAGCGCTGACAGCGGCAGACAGCGGCACGTACGGCGGACTCGCTGTTCCACGCCGCCGGCCGGCGTAATGAACAGCTCGGGGATCTGGGGAGGATTCTGGCAGAGAGGAACCCGGAAAACCTTCCTGGTTACCGGAGACGGACCCAGAGCATCTTCTGTGAAGATCTCTTACACTGTACGGCCAAAAGTATCTGGACACCTGACCGTCAGCTTGTGGGATGTCCCATTTTTTTCACTTTTCAAAAGACTTTGAAGTATGCCTGTGGGAATTTGTGCCAGTTTAGTGACACGATGGCAGCACTTGTATGGCTGTGTTCTAGAGAAGTTGTGCTTCTAGGGCTTTGTTGGTAAGTCCTAATTACTCCAGGGTTTGACTGGTATGGGAATTTGTGCCCATTTAGCAGAAAGATGGCAGCATTTGTATTTTATGGCTGGGCGCTGATGTCGGTGTTCCGGTTCATCCCAGAGCTGTTGAGTGAGGCTGAGGTCAGGGCTCTGTGCAGGACGTGATTTGCTGGTTTTGGAATGTAATTTACTGGTTTTATGTGATCCACTGGTTTTGGGATGTGATCCACTGGTTGTAAGATTTGATCCTCTGGTTTTAGAATGTGATCCACTGGTTCTGAGATGTGATCCACTGGTTTTGGGACATGATCCACTGCTTTTAAGATTTGATCCACTGGTTTTAGGATGTGATCTACTGGTTTTGGGATTTGATCTAGTGGTTGTAGAAATTGATGTATTGGTTTTGGGACGTGATCTGCTGTTTTTGGGACATGATCCACTGGTTTTAGGATGTGATCTATTGGTGTTGCTGCAGAGTCATAAGTTATGTTATGGCTGAAACACAAAAACACATTTAATTCTGGATTCGGGCCCCGAGCCTCAGGGGCCCCGACCGAATCTGCTGAGTGTGTGAATATCCAGACACAGCCATGCGGGCGCAGATCTCCATGTGCCGCAATGTGCCGCATTTTTCTCACTTTGCAGCACTAACTCGGCTTAGAAAGAATTATTTTGGCTGTGTCTGAGAGGGGGAGGGCCGGTGGGATCCTTATCGCTGCTGCAATAGCGGCCTCTGCTGGCGGGTCGAGGCGCTACACAGAGATGTCGAATACCGGAGAGCAGTGCGTGACTTTGCATGTGTCAGGCTTGGGGTCTGCAGCAGTAGAGGAGATATGACGGGGGAATTGGATACGACCAGATCGGAAGCAAAAGGATAAAATACATGAAACGGAATTAAAAAGAAAGAACGAATCAGCACGTGAACACAGACGGATTCCAGGGGGGATCTCGTCTCTCTCGGCGCTCCTCTGATGAGGTGTCAGAAAGTCTTTTGTTTTATCTGCGGTCGCCGTGCCTGAGCGCCGCCGGTTCTTCAGATCTACTGAAAACGATCTATTAAACTCACTTAGCATTCAAACAAAACCGGGGTTTCCATGACGACTGGAGAACCGCCTCATCCTCTGGTGCCCCCTGTACCCAGCCATGATCTACAGCGTGTCCTCGGGACGGTAAATAAGCCAAAACCAGTGGATTACATCCCAAATTCAGTGGATCACATCCTAAAACCAGTAAATCACATCTTAAAAACAGTGGATCACTTACCAAAAGCAGTAGATCAAATCTTAAAATAAGTAGACCAAATCCTAAAACCAGTGGATCACATCTCAAAAACAGTAGATCATACCCCAAAACCAGCTGATCAAATTCTAAAATAAGTACAGTAGATCAGTTCCTAAAACCAGTTGATTAAATCCAAAAACCAGTAGATTTCATCTTAAAATCAGTGGATCACATCGCAAAGCCAGCTAATAAAATCCCAAAACCAGTAAAACACAGTGGATCACATCCCAACAACCAATAGATCAAATCCCAAAAACAATAGATTACATCCTAAAACCAGTGGATCACATACCAAAAACAATAGATTACATCCTAAAACCAGTGGATCACATACCAAAACCAGTAGATCATATCCTAAAACCAGTGGATCACATCCCAAAACCAGTTGCTTACAACCTAAAAACACTGGATCAAATCTTTAAACCAGTGGATCAAATCCCCAAAACAGTCAATCTCATCTCAAAACCAGTAAAATACATCCTAAAAACATTGGATTACATCCCAAAACCTATAGATCAAATCCCAAAACCAATAGATCAAATCCTAAAACCAGCAGATCACATCTCAAAATCAGTAGATTACAACCTAAAACCACTAGATCAAATCTTAAAACCAGTGGATCAAATCCCAAAAACAGTAAATCTCATCCCAAAACCAGTGGATCACGTTAAAAAACAAAGAACATCACATCCCAAAACCAGTAGATCCCATCTAAAAAAACCAGTAGATCACATCTCAAAAACAATAAAGCGTATTCTAAAACCAGTAGATCAAATCCCAAAAACAGTAGATCACATTTCAAATCCAGTGGATCACATCTCAAATTCTTTCAGTTCAGTGAATACAATGTTAAAACCCTGAAACTGACCCCAGAAACAAACAGAAGCTTCAGGAGGAGGAAATAAAATCCTTTAATCTGCTGCTCCTCGTTATGAAAGCTGTCCTGGTGCATTGTGGGTCGGGGCCTGTTAACACGTCAGCAGTCACGGCGCCTTGAGCCGAGCGGCCGCGAGCTGTTTAAGTGCCACTTCAAACGGCAGCTAGCCGCTACGCTGACGCTAACACGCTCCGCGCCGGCGGTTATTTTCATCTCCTCTGATGGAACCAAAGCGGCCGTCAGCGAGCAAGCCGGCGCCGGCGGACTGTAGTGACCGTTCAGATTAACACCGCCGCCCATTACAGGCCGGGGTCGAGGACATCACAGAGAACGTGTGAAACACACACGCTGCTAATTAGCTGGCACACGTGACGGGGGCTAATCCTCGTTACGCGGCGAGAGCGACGCTGTAAGCGGTTCGCTGAGCTTCATTCACCCATCAGCTGCTCCAACACGCTGGAGCAGCCGCCGCCCGAAACACCCGACTGGTTCCCAACAAGGTTCAGGGGGGCGATAAAGTACAACTGGTGAGAAAAACCCGTGAATGTGCCGCGTGTTCACCGCCGGTCAGCAACGTGTGCCAGAGAATTTAAAAAACAACATCTCTGTATTAACTGTAAAGCGTTTACAGGAGAAGAGTCACGCTGTACTGTCCCATAATAACTGAAAATAATAAATAATATTCACTTTTTATATTTATTCATATTTTTACTTACACCTCGGCTTCAATGTTCCACGTTCCTTGTTTTTTATTTCCAGTTCATTATATTCCAAAACCAGTACATCACATCCCAAAACCAGTAAATTACATTCCAAAACCAGTATATCACATCCCAAAAGCAGTAAATTACATTCCAAAACCAGTATATCACATCCCAAAACCAGTAAATTACATTCCAAAACCAGTATATCACATTCCAAAACTAGTAGATTGCATCCCCAAACCAGTAAATTACATCCCAAAACCAGTATATCACATCCATGTTTTAATTTCCTTGAAACCTGTAACACAGATCAGCGGCTGAAGGAATCAGTCAAGAGCCAAAATTACCAGATCAAATCTCAAAACTAGTTCATCATATTCCAAAACCAGTAAATCACATCCCAATACCAGTACATCATACACGGAGTCTGTGGCTAACACGTGCTTCCTAATCTGATCAGCTGATCCCACCGTCCCAGCGTTAATAATGAGGATATGAACACGGCGGTAACATGGCGGTAACACGGCGGTAACACGGCGGTAACCAGGCGGCAACCAGGCGGTAACACGGCGGGAGCGAGTGTGTGAGCGCCGGGCGCCGGTCAGTAAGTCATGACAGACCTGTTAGCAGCAAGAAATGAGGAGAGACTCCATCTGGTATCCACACACACACACACACACACACACAGGCTGGTGAATTATGGGCATCCTGGTGCCAGCGAGTGTGTGTGTGTGTGTGTGTGTGTGTGTGTGTGTGTGTGTGTGTGTGTGCACTGAGACACACAAACAGGATCTTCAGGTGATTGATCAGCACTTCAACTAATGAGGGAACAAGAGCTGTGAAAGCTCCTTGATTGACAGCTTAATCTGATCAACACACACACACACACACACACGCACACACACACACACACACACACACACACACACACACGGTGTAGGTATTGAGCGTGGCTGTAACATCTAAGTTCTCTAAAAATAATTTGATATAAATGAAAATATCAGAAACACGTGTTTAAATATTAGAATTATTACTGAAATATTTTAACTTTATTCTAAATACGTCCACTCGTGTAATTAAATAAAATAAAAAGTAAAACATTTTTAAGATTAGGATAAGCATCCAGGGCTGATTAAAATTTTTTTTTTAAATTAATTCTAAATACTTCCACTTCTTTAATACAATATGAAGTAAAATATTAAAAAGATTTTTTTTAAATAATCTAAAATCTAATTATCTAAAATCTAATAATTATTATAAAAAATATTAAGATTTTATTATAAAAATATTATGATTTATATATAAAAAAATAGTAAGACTATTATAAAAAATATTAAGATTGTATTATAAAAATATTAAGCTTTTGTTATAAAAATATTTATATTTTATTATAAAAAATATTAAGATTTTATTACAAAAATATAAAGATTTCATTATAAAAATATTAGGATTTTATTATTAAAATATTTAGATTTTATTATAAAAGTATTTAGATTTTATTATAAAAAATATTAAGATTTTATTATAAAAATATTAAGATTTTATTATAAAATTATTAAGATTTTATTATTGAAATATTTAAACTTTATTATTTAAATATTTTGAGTAAAGTCGTGCCGCACTGAATGCTGGGATTGCCCTCAGTGCTGAGGAAGCGCCGGACGCTCCCTCGTTATTCAGTCAGATCATCACTCAGAATTAAGGCGCCTCAGTAGGAGCATTTTAAAGGGATCTAAGAATTTAGACACGCCCTCTTCTCGGGAGTGTGGAGAGTTCACTAAACTTTATTCTACTGTATATCTTCGGTATGAATTGGAACACAGATTGAGAGGTTGAAGCCCTGTGTTTCCTGCCACCACCAGGATTAAAATAAACAGGTTTATCCCAAACGGTTACATTTCCTGTGATTAATCCGGGCGAGTCTGAACCCCACACGTCCTCCCCTCTCTGTGAGTACACTCCCGTAATCCTCGTCCTCTGTTTGTTTTATTCTCCTCACTCTCGTGTTGGAGGGTAAAAGTGCCACAGTGAGAAAAGAAAAACATCCTCGTCTCACTTCCTCCGAGCGGATTAAGCGCGGCTAAAATCCCGCTCTTCAGTTCGTGTTGGCGAGTCTGAAGACGCGTGAAGAAATAAAAGCGAGCTGAGCCAGGATTTGTGGGTTAGCGCTCGCGACGCGGCGGAGGCTTAGCCAAGAAAATCCAGGAAACACGCTTATAAAAAAATCAAACCAGTACACCAGGATTACATCTCACACACACCGCCTGATGGGGGCGCTGTTACAAATCTCACACAGAGGATAGAATAGGATAGTTTTAAAGGGATGCAAGTTTAGAGAATCACTGTCCTCACATCCTGGCCTTAATATTAAAATGTTATTCTCGAAATATTAAAAAAAAAATTTTATCTAAATATTACGATTTTATTATTGAACTGTTATGATTTAATGCCTAAAATATTAGAATTTTTTATTTCTGAAATATTAAGATTAAATTCTTAAAATATTACAGCTTTATTATTAAAATATTACAGCTTTGATATTGAAATATTATGATTTTATTATTAAAATATTTTCACTTTATTATTAAAATATTACGACTTTATTATTAAAATATTATGACTTTATTATTAAAATATTTTGATTTTGTTATTAAAATATTTTGATTTTGTTATTAAAATATTTTGATTTTATTATTAAAATATTAAAACTTAATTATTAAAAATACAATTTAATTATTGCAATATTATGACTTTATTATTGAACTATTTTAACTTTTTTATATATTTTGATGTTATTATTAAAATATTACGATTTAATTATTAAAATATTATGATTTTACTATTAAAATATTATGATTTAATTATTAAAAATAACTTTTTTATTATTAAAATATTTTGACTTTATTATTTAAATATTATGAGTTTATTCTTGAACTACTTTAACTTTTTAAAATATTTTGACTTTATTATTAAAAAATATTACAATAATATTATTTAAATATTCTGACTTGATTTTTAAAACATTACAACTTTATTCTTGAATTATTTTGCCTTTATTCCTGAAATATAAATACTTCCGGTTATTTAAATAAATAAAATACAACATAAAGTAAAATATATAAAAAATGATGTGAACAGTGGCTCTAATACGTTGTCGTAACATCACAAAACATTTTTGTGGATCACTAATCATAATTACTATCTCATTGATTTCTTAATGTCCTCCACACTCCTCCTCTAACACGAGACTCTCCGTGCGTGATACGGATCTCCGTATGAACCTGCCTGGTGCGGGTGAAAAGGAGCGGTCCGGTCAGGAGTAGAGGAGGTGAAGCCTGATGGAGGAATTGTATTTTGAGATATTTTGGCATTAGCGCCGGTCGGGTGGTGAGGTGTCAGTAACCCCGGCAGAGCGAGTCCTCACTTCATTTCCATTCAATTTAATATGCAGGGTGAGTCGGAGCGAAAATAAGCCACGCTCACATGAATAATGCAGAGAGAGAGCGGCTCCGAGAGGCCGACCCCCTTCACCCGGGCCGCTGGGAGAACTCCTACGGTCCACGCTTCCACCCTCCAGAAATTTACTGATATCATTTCCACATTTCTGCTGCTACGTGTGCATTATACGGCCAAAAGTATGTGGATGCCTGATCACGAGCTTGTTAAACATTAAGCTTTACATTAACTATTTTACCAGATTTCAGACTGTGTCTGTAAAAATGTATGCCCCCTTAGTTAGAAGAGCATTAGTGGACCATCAGTAAGAAGGTCTGGCTCACAGTCTACATTCCAATTCCTCCAGAAGGTGTTTAATTAGAAAATTTGAAATGGATGTCCACATATTTGTGCTATATGTAAAGGCAAGATCATCTCTATGGAGTAAATATGCTTCTGATATTGCAGCAACAGTTTAGGGAAAGTCATTTCCTGCTCCTGTGTACAAAAGCAAGAAACTCCAGTGTCCTGTACAGAGCCCCAGTTAACAGCTCTGGGACGAACCGGAACACCGACAAGCGAGGAAACGAAACCCAAATCAAACACAGAGCCACCAGACGACAGGGCCGGAAGGGACACAAACCGAAGACGAACCCGAACGATTTCCATATTCGTGACATTGCGTTTTTTCTGTTATTATGACTAACATATTTAAAACGAATCATTCTGAATCTAAATCCAGTTACAGTCTGAACCGTCCCGCCGGGTGGCGGAGCTGTAATTATTTAGGAACGCGCGCCACGTGCCGAGTTCTCAGACTTTCCGAGGCGGTTAGGAATTAATTACAGCGAGCTATCCCGAAGCGAAGACGAGAGACGAACGCTCGCGCTCGCACTTCAACGTCCGTGTTAAACCCTAATTATTCCAAATTATCCTTTAATAATCGAAGTGTTACGTCTGAACTGTGGAAAAAATCATTTTAAGACTTTATACTTTAACTTCTGACGTGGATCCAGTAAGACTGTGATTCTTAACTTTTTTTTCTGGATTTAACAATTGTGGAACTGAATTGTAAGGAATTTCTAATAGCTCTTAGAGAAAACTCAGCCTGGAAACACCAGACTAAAGACAGACATGTGGTTCCTGGAATCTTAAGGCACTGGAAACATCAAAGCTCTGGGGATGCTGGATCCAGGAGCAGGAGTAAAAGTAGAGCATTGGTGATAAAAGCATTGGAAAGTGGGGGCCACTGGGATCTAGAGGTCTTAAACCATCATGCAAACATGAATGCTAAAGTCTTGAAAACATGGGACCATGGGACTCATGGGGCTCTGGGAATGCTGGATTGATCCAGGAGCACAGAGACCTGGAAAAGTAGGCCCAAGGAAACATAGGGCCTTGATGATAACGGCATTGGAAAGTGGGGGGGGGGATCTATGGGCCTTAAAACATTATGAGAAAATGAACATTGGGGTCTTGACACATAAGAATGAAGAGACCTGAGAACATGGGATTATGGGAACATAGGGGGACTCTAAAATTCTAAAGTAGTGGTAACATAAGAGCTCTAGGAATGCTGGAAAAATCCAGGAGCACAAAGACCTGAGAAAACAGGCCCAAGGAAACATAGGGCCTTGACAATAAAGTGGGGGCCACTGGGATATAGGTGTCTTAAAACACAGGAATGTAGAGGCCCGGGAACATGGAACTATAGGAACATAGGAGGACTCTAAAATTCCAGATCAGTGGTTACATAAGGGCTTTGGGAATGTAGGGAACGTAGGCCCATGGAAACATAGGGTCTTGGTGATAAATGCATTTGGAAGTGAGGGCCACTGGGATCTAGGGGCCTTAAAACCAAATCAGAACATGAACACTGGAGTCCTGAAACATCGGAATGTAAAGAACAGGGAACATGGAGCTATAGGAACATAGGAGGACTCCAAATGTCCAGATCAATGGTTACATAGGGCCTGGGAACGTAGGCCCAAGGAAAGGTAGGGTCCATTGTAATACATGCACTGGGAAGTAGGGACCACTGGGATCTAGGGGCCTTAAAAGCACATGAGAACATGAACACTGGAGCATACAAATGTAGAGAACCAGAAACATGAGATAATGGAAACATAGGAGAACTCCCAACGTTCCAGAGTAATGATAATATAGGGATTGGGAATTATGGGCCACTGGGATCTAGGGGCCTTAAAACCATTGTAAGAACATGAACACTGGGGTCTTGAAACCTCTGTGAATGCTGGATGAATCCTGGATCACAAAGCCCTGGGAACATACACCTGAGGAAAGGTAGGGCCTTGGTGATGGCCACTGGGATCCTTAAAACCATCATGAACACAGGGCCCTGCTGAACAAAAGAACTGGGGAACACAAGAGCATAAGACCATGAGAACTCTGGGAAATAAAGGCCTGGCATTACAAGACCATGAGAACGTATGAACGTAATAGCATGGGAACATCTAATAAAGGATCCTAAAAATATAGTCCACTGGAATATAGGGAACACTTTGGGAAATAGGGCCCACTGGGATCACGGGGCCTTGAAAATATAGAACCCAAAGAAGCTGATGATAAAACCTCGGGGAAAGAAAAACACTTAAACCATGTTGGTCGTGACCAGACTCTTCAGAAGAGATCAGCGCTGTGGAATAAAGTCGTTCTCTTCTGTGCTGAACGAAGCCTCGGTGTGTGTGTGTGTGTGTGTGTGTATGTGTGTGTGTGTGTGTGTGTGTGTGTGTGGAGAAATAAAAATAAACGAGAGCGGCGGTGGCGGCGCTTTATTCACACACCTCCAGAAAATGAATCAGCACGGAGGAACGTTATCATGATTCATCTCTGCGCTAGCAGAAACAGAAACGGAGCGAGAGCACTCGGAGCCCACGCGGGAGAGAGAGCTGCTGCCATCGCTGCTGCATCAGTCCACAGGGGGTTTGGGCCATTACGACGACGCCCAGCTGGACCGGACCGACCAGCGGCCGCACCTGAAGTTCGGGGTACAAAGGAAAACAGCTTGGCGCGAGTGTTTAGCTCCGCTGGGGGCCGGAACACGGTTCCTGACTGGAGGAAGCGGTCGATACGGTCGATCCGAACCCGCGGAGGTATGCGGCCCACCAGGCGGCGTTTTGTACGCTTTATCTTGACCAAAACGCCTGATTTAAGGTCCTGCTCTCATGAGACCCTGCAGTTACAAGCGGGGCCGCTACAGTGGGTGCTGCACATCAACGTGGGTCCTGCGAACCTGGGTTTGTGATAGCTCAGTGGTTAAGGTACTAGACTAGTAAACAGAAGGTTGCCGGTTCAAGCCCCGCCACCACCACCACCACCACCACCACCAAGTTGCCACTGTTGGGTCCCTGAGCAAGGCCCTTAACCCTCAATTGCTCATCGTGTTCCGCTCATTGTGTAAGTCGCTTTGGATAAAAGCGTCTGCTAAATGCTGAAAATGTAAATGTAATGTAAATGTTTGAGTCTCACATTTACATTTTACAATTTTGGCATTTAGTCACAGAACAGTGACAGAATACAATCCAAGCAACTAAATGTTAAGGGCTTTGCTTAAGGGCCCAACAGTGGCAAGTGACAGGTTGCCACTGTTGGGCCCTTGAGCAAGGCCCTTAACCTTCAATTGCTTAGATAATATACTGTCACAGTACTGTAAGTGGCTTTGGATAAAAGCGTCCGCTAAATGCTGAAAATGTAAATGTAGATTTCATATATCCTGTACAAGCAGCTCACGACCTCGCCAGGAACGTTATTGACCAACCGGATCAGAGTGCGTGTGCCTGACCGGCCTGCCTGCAGTCCAGATCTGTCTACTGTTCAAAACGTACGCCGCATCACAAAGAAAAGAATCAGATGACGGCGAGCACGGACTGTCGAGCAGCTAAAGTCTCGTATCGAGCAAGAACGGAGAGACAGTTAGCGTCTCGTTAATAGGAATGCTGATGGAACACAGAGGGGGAACACGCCCCCGTCCTGACTTTTTTGGAGCGTGTTGCAGGGATCAAATTGTAAACGTGTTTCTGTTTACAAACTACAATGAAGTTAATTAGTGAAAGTTTTGTCAAATCCTTTTTGATTCTTATTTTTATTACATTTTACATTACATTTCCCAACTGTTCCGGATATTGGGTTGCCCAATTGGCACAGAAAGTCACGGCACGCTGCTCATCTCCTGCCACCGGTCAGCAGGGCGCCCTCTAGCGGACACAATTGACAGTGCCTGCAGCAGATAAAATCAGCCACTAGTCTGCAGGGTGAGAAAAGACAGGACTAAAAAGTGGGCGGGGCCTTCAACGTCATGTAAGGACCCAGAGACGCCTGCACAGAAGTGGAGGAACGTGGAGATCAGCGCGTGACTCTTCCTGCGCAAGACCGACCTCACGCGTTGATCGAGCAAATAAATAGGGGTCGGGGAAGCGCATACGTGTTGGAGGGAGGGCGTGTCAGGAGAATATACCCTCCTCGGACGTCAGAGCACCCAGAGGAAACCCACACAGACACGGGGAGAACATGCAAACTCCACACAGAAAGGTCCTGGACTGCTCCACCTAGGAATCGAACCCAGGACCTTCTTGCTGTGAGGCGACAGTGCTACCCACCGAGCCACCGTGCCGCCCTGATCATTTTATTGTACACGAGACGAGAATCACCGATATTTACATCAGCCAGTTATCATGAGTATTCGTGTGACGTGATGACGTTCTCACTCGGGTCCAGAACTTTAAAACGAGGACGACGGTCAGTTCTGTCAGAGCTTTACAGACCACACCTTCGTCCACGGCGTCTTCACCGTGCGTCCGTCCATCCGTGCGTCCGTCTTCCTACAGGATGTAATAAACCCTGAGCGTCGGGCGGCGAGGTAGCTGCTCCGGCTCGTAAACAATCTCCTTTCGGTTCCACTCCACGGGTCACCGAGGGGAGATAAGCGAGGCCCATTCTCATCACACCGCAGTCATTACTTTCTCATCCGTAGTCATAGCAACCACCTCTCGCCGGGGTTAAACAGGGATCAGATCCTGCTCCGAAATTCTTCGTCGTCGATAAATATTCTGCGTATCGATGTGGAACGTGCGTCTCAATATTAAATAAATAACAATAATTATAATAATAAACCGCGGCCTAAAGTATGTAGACACCCTGATTTATTTCCATTCAGGTGCTTTAGCCACACCTACAGATAACAGGTGTATAAACGTACGTATATATTCAAATTTAAGGCGATCGATAAGGCGTGTCCTCTGCAAAACTCAAATTAGAATCATGAAATGCCATATTTAAAGTCCTGGCATTATCAGGAACACATGACGCCGAGGCCAAGATACCAAATCTACTTTAATTTGTGCCATATCATAACTAACAGGAGCACTGACGGATCGTCAATACATAAATCAGGCCCACCGAGACTCTGACCAGTGGGTCTGAATGTATGATTCAGTCTCAGATGAAGAACGGTTGCAGAAATCAGTAAAATAATGCGCTGGTGCGTGTAAACCAGTATCGACTGAATCTCTCGCTGCTGTTTGCTATGCAGGTACATGAACCTGATCCGGTCCACAAACACATCTCATTCTGGATGCTTTCCATCACACACACACACACACACACACACACTGCAATCAATACCACACACCACCAGCACATTTCAATGACAAGAGTACAATAATAACAATGCGTGTATTGAGGGTCAGTCCCAATAAATAAGGCGTGTCCTCTGTACCCATCAGTCCCAATAAATAAGGTGTGTCTTTATACCCATCAGTCCCAATAAATAAGGCATGTCCTCTGTACCCATCAGTCCCAATAAATAAGGTGTGTCCTTTATACCCATCAGTCCCAATAAATAAGGTGTGTCCTCTGTACCCATCAGTCCCAATAAATAAGGCGTGTCCTCTGTACCCATCAGTCCCAATAAATAAGGCGTGTCCTTTATACCCATCAGTCCCAATAAATAAGGCGTGTCCTCTGTACCTATCAGTCCCAATAAATAAGGTGTGTCTTTATACCCATCAGTCCCAATAAATAAGGCGTGTCCTCTGTACCCATCAGTCCCAATAAATAAGGCGTGTCCTCTGTACCCATCAGTCCCAATAAATAAGGCGTGTCCTTTATACCCATCAGTCCCAATAAATAAGGCGTGTCCTCTGTACCTATCAGTCCCAATAAATAAGGTGTGTCTTTATACCCATCAGTCCCAATAAATAAGGTGTGTCCTCTGTACCCATCAGTCCCAATAAATAAGGCGTGTCCTCTGTACCCATCAGTCCCAATAAATAAGGCGTGTCCTTTATACCCATCAGTCCCAATAAATAAGGCGTGTCCTCTGTACCCATCAGTCCCAATAAATAAGGTGTGTCTTTATACCCATCAGTCCCAATAAATAAGGCGTGTCCTCTGTACCTATCAGTCCCAATAAATAAGGTGTGTCTTTATACCCATCAGTCCCAATAAATAAGGCGTGTCCTTTATACCCATCAGTCCCAATAAATAAGGCGTGTCCTCTGTACCTATCAGTCCCAATAAATAAGGTGTGTCTTTATACCCATCAGTCCCAATAAATAAGGTGTGTCTTTATACCCATCAGTCCCAATAAATAAGGTGTGTCCTCTGTACCCATCAGTCCCAATAAATAAGGCGTGTCCTCTGTACCTATCAGTCCCAATAAATAAGGTGTGTCTTTATACCCATCAGTCCCAATAAATAAGGTGTGTCCTCTGTACCCATCAGTCCCAATAAATAAGGCGTGTCCTCTGTACCCATCAGTCCCAATAAATACCTGTCAGTATTAATAAAGGAGCTTAGCGTGGCTCTCAGTACGCGATACGGCTCTCTGTGGCTATTCGAACCCTAGCGTGATTTATCGCAGTGACCACCACTGAGCCACACTTTCAGTTACGCTGCACCGCTGAACTAAAATAAATAAATAAAAAAACGTTTTCTTGGACTTGTTTTCTTTGAAATAATAATTAAGATTTTTTTTCTGTTCTGAGCAGGCGCGCCGGCCGGATCCTTCAGAAATAAAAGCAGGTAATTACGGATCTATTTGTGGTTATTGTTTGATTTCACGGCGACATCAATTAAGCTCACAGTTAAAAAACACACAAATGACGAGCAGGACTGTTTACATTTCCATTAAAAGCTTTTTTCACTCAGTACGAGCCACGACAACACCGCTGCTTTACAAATGGATTTATTTCATTTAAATTATCGTACATTTATTTATTTATTAATTCATTCATTTATTTGTTTGTTTATGTATTTATGTATATTGTATTTATTTATGTAATGTACCCATCAGAAAGAAACACAGCAACACTGCTGCTTTCAAAATAGATTTATTTAAATTTAAATTAATTAATTATTTAATCTATTTATTTATTTAAGTATGTATGTACCCATTAGAAACACAGCAACACTGCTGCTTTAGAAATAGATTTATTTAAATTTAAATTCATTTAAATTCATTCATTTATTTATTTATTTATTATTTTTTTTTTTTTTTATTTAACAATTTTTCATGTTTTTATTTATTAATTTTTAATTTAACAATTTTTATGTATATATATATATATATATATATATACTTTATTTATTTATGTATGTATGTATTTATTTTTAATGTATTTATTTTATGTATTTATTTATTTGAAACATGGCTCGTTGTTGTTACCTGGGTGTTTATTTTTCTTTTTATTATTATTATTATTATCATTTTGGTGGCTAATTCTTTAGCAAGCTCATGTAGCGTGATGCTAAGAGTCGCGCTGCAGATAGTTCTGGGGTTCGAATCCCAGACTGGGCTTACAAATACAGAAAGCACATGGCGTTATGTGAACCTGATGTGTACTGTACACACACACACACACACACAATTAAATCAGTTAGCATGCAGACTCACCCTGAATCACCTCCTGCTCTTGTTATTATTATTTGCTAAAAAGACCCAGACTATTTTAGGCGTCCCTGAATGATGCCCGTGTGACCTGGAACATGGAGGAACATTGTGCAGCGCTGACGGGTTCATCCACGACTCTGACCTTAAAAAGTCGTCTACAAAAACCAGCAATTATTGGTTTGTTTTTCTTAGAAACAATTTAAATAATAATAATAATAATAATATACCAGCCTATACCAGCTTTTCAATGGGCGCAAGGCACACAGTAACACCCTGGACAGGGCGTCAGTCCATCGCAGGGCAGACACATACACACACACACACACACACACACACACACACACACACACACACACACACACACACCCATTTACCTGTAGGGCAATTCAGTGTCTCCAATTAACCTGACTGCATGTTTTTGGACTGTGGGAGGAAACAGGAGCTCCTGGAGGAAACCCAAACAGACACGGGGAGAACATGCTAACTCCACACAGAAAGGACCCGGACCACCCCGCCTGGGGATCAAACCCAGGATCTTCTTGCTGTGAGGCGACAGTGCTACCCACCACATCCATACACAAAATCGATCAGAGACCTCACACATGTCGATGGAGTTTTGTGTGAGTGGAGGTGGTGCGAGCGGCAGAGGGATTCGACTTAGGGTTTGAATAATCTGAGCAATCTGAGATAAACTGGAACTTTTCACCAGCAAATGCCAAAAAAACAAGACGTTCAGTATCGCTACACAAAAAAACAGGAGTTAAAATAATGAGAAAGCTTTTTAATAACATGAAAAATACCATCGTGTTCTTTTATTCCAGTCCAGCGCCGTGCAAAGCCATTAGCAAAAATGCAGAACTGCACGCTAACACTGATACATCACACATCAACAAATACAAACAATTAGCCTAATGGAGATTTCCAATAAGAAGAAATGTTTATACCAGGTGATTCATTAAGCTGAAAAATACATTTAGAAGCCAGATATTAGAACGGAGAGCCTGGAAGCGAACGCCGCTCGTTTATCTTCACGTTTAACAAGAACTCCGTCCATTTAGCACGGAGACGCTGAGCGGGAACGCGGCTGAGACCCGCCGACGAGAAGCTGAGAGAATTAAATATATCGTGATCTGGAAATAAAAACAAAAACAGACCGTGTGCCAGCTAGACGTCTCATTCCAAAACCGTGACCATGACAAACCTGACATGGTGGTGGTGTGTTAGTGTGTGTTGTGCTGGTATGCTGGATAAGACACAGCAGCGCTGCTGGTGTTTTTAAATACCGAGTCCACTCACTGTCCACTCACTATTAAACACTCCTACCTAGCTGGTCCACCTTGTAGATGTAAAGTCAGAGACAGTCGCTCATCTATTGCTGCTGTTTGAGTCGGTCATCTTCTAGACCTTCATCAGTGGTCACAGGACGCTGCCCACGGGGCGCTGTTGGCTTGATATTTTTGGTTGGTGGACTATTCTCAGTCCAGCAGTGACAGTTAGGTGTTTAAAAACTCCAGCAGCGCTGCTGTGTCTGATCCACTCATACCAGCACAACACACACTAACACACCACCACCATGTCAGTGTCACTGCAGTGCTGAGAATCATCCACCACCTAAATAATACCTGCTCTGTGGGGGTCCTGTGGGGGTCCTGACCATTGAAGAACAGCATGAAAGGGGGCTAACAAAGCATGTAGAGAAACGGATGGACTACAGTCAGTAATTGTAGAACTACAAAGTGCTTCTATATGGTAAGTGAAGCTGATAAAATGGACAGTGAGTGTAGAAACCAGGAGGTGGTTTTATTGTTATGGCTGATAGGTGTATATATATAGTATTTTTTACATCTGGGTCGTACATCTGGGAAGTGCTGCAGTTACGACCTCTGCTGGCTGATCGATGGAACTGCACAGAGAGGGGGTATAGTTATGACTCCACCATACGGACATCCATGTGAACCCGCCTCATGCAGGTGAAAAGTAGTGGTCGGTGCTGTACACGTGTCACAGGGGGCGTGTGATAATCACAACCCTCCTCGGTCAGGAGTGAAAGTCTGCAGCAGAGGTGAAATACGATCAGGGAATTGAAAAAAAATGTAGGGGTTAATGAAACACAACCTTGTTGGTTAATAAAACACAACCTTGTTGTTTGGCTTTTTATGGCAGGTATTCCCAAACAGCAGTGTGTGTGTGTGTGTGTGTGTGTGTGTGTGTGTACATTAATGGTGTTGCCAAGGTCAGACAGAGTAAACTGGGCTGATTACTGGTTAGGGACTAAAACAACATCCAAAATAACATCACTTAACAACACTGACCTTCAAACTGACACACCGTGTGTGTGTGTGTGTGTGTGTGTGTGTGTATGGAGGATCTGTCCAGCACTACACACAGCTAACCTGAACACCACTATCTCTGTCCAGCACCAAACACCAAAACATCAATTAAGATTATTATCTTAATTAAAGAGCCGTTCATTAGAAGCCTGAGTAACACATCTACAGCAGTAAAAACCTACTGAACGTACTGCTGAGTTTACTGTCAAGTTTACAGTCGTGTTAACTGTTGAGTTTACCTTCAAGTTTTCTGTCAAATTTGCAGTCAAGTTTAATGTCGAATTTACAATGAAGTTCCCTAGAAAATTTACAGTAGAGTTTAAAGTCGAGTTTACTGTTAAGTTTACAGTCCAGCTTAATTTTAAGTTTGCAGTCAAATTTCTTTCCATGTTTAGTGTTGAATTTACTGTCAAGTTTACAGAGAACTTTAAAGTTTAATTTACTGGCAAGTTGACAGTTGAGTTTACAGTCAAGCTTACTGTCAAATTTACAATGGAGTTCACTGTACAATTCATGGAAGAGTTTAAAGTCAAGTTCACTGTAGAATTTAGTTTACTGTCAGGTTTACAGATGAGTATACAGTTAAATTTACTAGCAAGTTTACAGACAAGTTTACTGTTAGGTTTACAAGTAAGTTTACTGTCAAGTTTAATTTCAATTTTACAGTCAAATTTCTTTCCATGTTTACTGTTGAATTTACTGTCAAGTTTGCTGTCAAATTTATAGTTTACAGAGAGGTTTACAGTTAAATTTACTGGTGAGTTCACAGTACAATTTACAGTAGAGTTTAGTTTACTGTCAAGTTTACAGACAAGTTTGCAGTTAAATTTACTAGCGAGTTTACAAACTGACTAGTTTACAATCACGTTTACTGTTAACTGACGGGTTTACTGACTAGTTTACAGTCGAGTTTACAATAAAATGTACAGATGAGTTTAGTGTGAAGTTTACAGTCGAGTTTACAATGAAATTTACAGATAAGTTTAGTGTGAAGTTTACAGTGGAGTTTAATGTAAAGTTTACAGTCGGATGTGAAATTTATTATTACGTTTCATGTAAAAACCCAACAGCTCCCTCTAGTGGCTTCAATCATTTTACAATCGTTGTGATCACATTAAACAAACCATCACACACAGGAAACTCCAGCGTGTTGTTGGCGTCTCTTAAAAACGCATCGCTGCCACTGACCACAGACGCCGTGACAGATCCGAGGCTCGAACTGATGACCCGGCATTTAAAAAACACATTAGAAAATGATGCCCGGCGCTCTTCCATCCAATCTCAGCTTCCACCCAAAACCGTCCAGAGCTGCACTTAAAATCAATCGTCCCAACATCACATCCATCACACGCTACAGAACATCATCATGATGGGGGAGCAGAACTCCGGACCAGTCACGCCTCTCAGAGCCAGAGACAGTCAGGCAGATTCTCAGACTACTAACCTGGCGCTCGAGGACCCATAAACACATCCATGATATAAACTACATCCTGTCTAACAAGCACATCAGGTGTCCACATAGTTTTGACACACCAGTTAAACCGACTGCACGTCTTTGGACTGTGGGAGGAAACCCATGCAGACACGGGGAGAACATGCAAACTCCACACAGAAAGGAACCTGGATGCTCGACTGGGGAATCAAACCCAGACCCTTCCTTCTGTGAGGCAACAGCTTTACCCATTGTCTCTGGGCGGCACGGTGGCTCGGTGGGTAGCACTGTCGCCTCACTGCAAGAAGGTCCTGGGTTCGATTCCCAGAGAGCGGATACAACATTTTAGGTAGACATTTAATTAATTCATTCATCGTCTGTTTTACCATCGCTTTATCCTGACCAGGGTCACGGTGGGTACAATTCACTGGGAAAAATACAGGAAACACACTGCACAGGTCACCAGTCCATCACAAGGCAAAATACACACACACACACACACACACACACACACACACACCAGAGATGGGGACACACAGCGACTTCAGACTCGACTTGTTTCAAATGACTCGGACTTGACTCATGACTCACAAAAAAATTACTCGTGAACAACAAGAGTCACTAGCATCAGCATGTGTTAACATTAGTTACGTGTGATAATTATATATATACTGTATGCCCTTCTGCCCTCTGGCAGGCGCTTCAGGAGCCTCCGGACAAGGACTACTCGATTAAGAAACAGCTTTTTCCCCAGAGCTGTCTCCATGTTGAACTCTGTCCCCCGTTAACCCCCCTCACATCTCTCCTCCTAGCTAAATGCACTACAAACATTCTATCCTTTTTCTGCTTAGTATTTCATCGGTACATACCTCATTTGTACATAAATCCCATATATACTGTATACATCTGTTTACCATGTTTTTCACATATACATTCCTTAATCGTGTCCATAGCACCTTAATCACTTTAACCCGCATAGCACCTTAATATTAATCTGCACCTTAATATGTATATTGTTTTTAGCTACATATCCTGTTTATAGTATAGTTTATAGATCCTGTTCATACCACTGCTATTACCCACTGTAAATAATGTACAGTATATCATAATACTGTATATCCTACACTTTCTGCCTATTGCACTTCTGGTTAGATGCTAAACTGCATTTTGTTGCTCTGTACTTGTACATGTGTAATGACAATAAAGTTGAATCTAATCTAATCTAATCTATATATATCTATAATAATTATTATTATAAATATTCTGCTCTCTAATAATAATAATAATAATAACGCTCTGGCCGTCTTAACCCACAACGCACACAATGTGTAAATGTTCCAGCAGCTTCCGGCGTAGTGATGAAGCGTCGCTCCCTACTCCCTACACAGTCTGAAGTTCACATTATTTGAACATTTTCGTTACCTTTGGATTGGAATCTCACTTAAAATGGTGGAATACCCTACGTAGTGCACTTCACAGGAACAACCGGGGTGAATGGAACGCTCCTACAGAATCGGCGCTGATGGTTGAAAGACGCTTTCTGAACCAATCAGAGCTTCTGATTGTAATTGTTAGTAAGAAATTCTGTTATTTGCATTCATTCAGTTTGCGTCACACAGATGACGTGGTAATGAAACGCTCGATCGGCTTTCTAACGACTTCCTGTTTTACTTCACGACCGGGAAAAGTTTGGAGGTTTTTAATTATAAGCACATTTACAAAATAACGGATTCTGTTCCTAATGGGACGCACGCTTATAAATGTAATAGCATCTGGAAGAACAGAAGCTAAGGTAAGCAGCGGTTATGATTGTTTTGCTGTGTTTGGGATTTTGGCTGCTGTGCCGTGATTTATCGAGCGCTTTTGTTCTGTAATGAAAACAAAACGTATCAGTTGAAGCTTTTAACTGGAACCTTCTTGTTACAGAAATTACATTCATTTACACAATGAGGAGGAAAGTAAAGACACAAAGTAAAACGGCTAAATACACTCGCTAATCTGTTGTTGTTTTTATCTAAACTTACAGATTATTTCTTTATTTCTACGCTACATTTACAATATATGTTTTGTGGAGATTATATTGACTCGGACTCTAGTCTAAAGACTCATGACTTGACTCGGGCTCTAGTCTAAAGACTCATGACTTGACTCGGACTCTAGCCTAAAGACTTGTGACTTGACTCAGACTCTAGTCTAAAGACTCGTGACTTAACTTAGACTCTGGTCTAAAGACTCGTGACTTCACTCGGACTCGTATTTTGTGACTTCTGAACATCTCTGACACACACACACACACACTGACTGCACGTCTTTGGACTGTAGGAGGAAACCAGAGCACCCAGAGGAAACCCACACAGACACAGGGAGAACATGCAAACTCCACACAGAAAGGACCTCGTCCGTCCACCTGGGGAATCGAACCCAGGCCCTTGTTGCTGTGTGGCAACAGAGATACCCACTGCACCACCGTGCCGCTTCTTGAATTAATCAATTTAAGAAAATTAAACTTCCTAAACAAGTTGTTGTATCTTCTGAGACTAAAGCTGCTGGATATGAAGAGTTGATGATATTTTTGGACAGTTAAAAATGTTCTACCTTAATTTTAACCCACAATATTAATGATTCTCTATAAAAAAATTTCCAACCACAAAAATATCAACAAGGACGTGGTGTCCCAGAATTAAAGATCCACAGGGGAAGTGATGGAGCATCATCGTTGAACTGACCGTCGTTAAGCTTTCTGATTTATTTGTTGCTCTTTCTTCTGTAGATGCTCTTAGTGGAACCATCCAGACGTTCTCCAAGCTTCTAATAATGCTTATTAATTAAAAAAATTACCAGGCTGGTTCAAAACGTGCAGAAAACTCCAGAGCTTGGAAGGAAAATGTTTAGACGCTGGTGTAAGCTTACAGTAAGATGGTTATGATGATGTTGATGGTGGTGGTGGTGGTGATGATGATGATGGTGGTGGTGGTTATGATGATGATGGTGGTGATGATGATGATGGTGGTAATGATGACTCTTTTAAACAAAACCAATTTCAATTTCCCGGCCCTGTTATTGAATTCCACACAGAAGGAAACGTAAGACCTGAGATGTGAATTACGTGTCTTTATAACCAGTAGACATTTCCATTCCGCCGCCCTTGATGAACGTCTGTCATCACATCAAGTGTTCCACGTTCTCATCAGCATCATTTCAGATCCTTCGACGGCCGAGATGAAGCAGTCTGATACTGACTGAGCTCTCACCATCACCGTCTCCTTCAACCACCCATAAACCAGCTCACTGTGTAGGTGACCTGCTCCATACCAGGAGCACTGGAGCTTCAGCTTTTATTGCTGACAGTAATTTGCTTCTCTTCTCATTGTTCTGAGAACGACTGAGAAACAAAAACCTGGTGGTGTTCTTTCTTTCTTTTTTTTTTTTTTTGGATTCCTGCACTGAATACAAATCAGTATTAATAACGACTCTCTCTTTGCAAGAGGGAGATAAAATATATAAAAGAAATGACAGAGAAGCCATCTGTATCAAAATAAAAAATAATATAATAAAAGAAAATAAAACATAAAATATTTTTTTTAATTATTATTATTATTATTGTTTTTTTGGAAACTAATTTAATATTGTGCTTTAATTTTGTTTAATATCTCTTGTAATTCCCAATCAATATGTATTTAATATAATTAACATAAAACTTTTTTTGTTGAGTTTCTTTGGAATAATACTTTTTTATTAATATTGAAAATTAAAGTATGAATTTTATTTAATGTATTATTGTGCTAATTTTAAGTTTAGGTTCTTATTATTTATTTTTAATTTATTTTTAATTTATTATTATTTACTATATTAATAATGTAATTTCTATACTTCTAAACTATGTAGTTAATAACGTGGCAAACTTTTTCTTTTGGCCTAAAAAATATTTATTTATTTATTTTATTTTATTATTTTTTCATTTATTTATATGTATATATTTTTAAAATAATTAATTCATTTTTTATTATTATTGACAATACGTTACTTTTTGCAGTAGTAAATTTTTCAAAGTATTAAAAAATATTTAAAGTATGTATTTTATTTAATTTATTATTTTTTTATTTATTATTATTAATCATTCTAATTTTAAATTTTCTTATTTATATTTAATTTATTATTATTTATTTTATTAATAATGTAATTTCTTTAATTATAAGAAAATATGTAGTTAATAACATGGCAAACTTTTTTTTTTCTTTTTGTCTCAAAAATATGTATTTATTTATTATTTTTTCATTTATTTATATGTGTATATATATATATATATATATATATATATATATATATATATAATATATATAATTAATATATAAAATATATAATTAATTCATTTTTTATTAATATTGACAATAGGACACTTTCAGTAATAATTTTTTTAAGTATTTTAAGTGTGTATTTTATTTTATTTAATTATTGTTTTATTTATTATTAGTATTAATCGTTCTAATTTTAGGTTTTTTCTGTTATTTATTTTGTTCTTTATTCTTTTATTATTAATTTAAGTTCTTTAATTATAAGATGACACATGACAAAGTTTTTCTTTTCTGCCTCAAAATATATATATATATTTAAACATTTTATCTATTTATTTTATTTATTTATTAAGTCACGGATCCAGATCCTGAATTTTTGAGGAGCTCGTGCCCACCCGCCCGTGCAGGCTTGATTAACATGGCATGCACACACTGTTTCTGACACTTTTTCGCCCCCCTCCCCTCCTCACCCCAGCGCACTTACATAGAGGTGATGTTCTCAAACAGGTCCGGTAAGCTGTGCGTGCCGTTGCCAGTCTCCATGCCAGTCTCGTGCAGTGCCAGCAGCGGGAAGAAGCTTCCCTGGTGCGATCTGTTGCAGTGAATCTCGGTGCTCGAGCAGCTGCAGGTCGGCGGGCACTCCAGCACCGAGCTCGTGCATGATGCCCGCAGCGCCGCGAGCGCCAGCAGGAGCGTGCAGAAGAGCCGGAGCGGCGGCGCATCCACCGCGCGCGCGTGCATCCTCCCTCCGCACCGCAGCACACTGTTGCATGCACCTGCGCCCCCGCGCGCTCACGGTCCTCTAGCTCGCGCCGCAGCCAGCAGATAACGCGGGCACCGGGTATCCGCGCGCTGATGCGGGAATCGCCGGGCTGCGGTGATGATGCCGCAGGTGCCAACAAGCGAAAAGAGACCAGAAAAGAAAAAAACCCCACGCACACTCACACAGACACGCACGCACGCACTCACACACGCGCGCACGCATACGCGCTATTCCGCAAGTGCAGGTCGGGCTGCTGAAAAATCGATATCCACTCCGGTTTGGTTCGGTTCGGTTCGGTCCTCGCTCACCGCTCTCCGGTTGACATGATGCAGCGCGTAATCCGCTCGGTGCAGAGACTGGAGGGTTTGGTATAGCGCAAACACACTCTCACACACTTATTCACACTCATACACACACCGAGAGAGAGAGAGAGAGAGAGAGAGAGAGAGAGAGAGAGAGAGAGAGAGAGGCTGTGTGTGCGTGTGCGTGTGTGTGTGTGTGCGGGAGAGAGAGAGAGATCCACGATCTTGAGCATCAAGTCCCACCTACTGGGCAAATTTAAAACTGGCACCTGCACCCCTGCACCAAAATACACTAACACAAACCCAGCCAGACCAGCACTCACAACTGTGCCAATCCACCTTCTGCATGTTTCTGAATAGCCGAAATAAACTGAATGACCACAAGCAAAGATCGAACTCAAGTCCTTAGGACCACGTTGCTCTGCAGGACCTACTTAACCAGCAGTGCCACCTCGTCACCACAGATGCGCTATATTGAAAGGACAAAAGTATTGGGACACTCCTTCTATTTAAGCAACTGCTAAGATGTGTCCTAAAAGGAGATGATATGCGTTCAACGATGAAGCAACAGTTTGGGGAAGGCCCTTTACCCTGTGCACCAAGCAAGCTCTATAAAGACATCAAAAAAAGCTCAGTTCAAAGAAACGGATGTCAGAGCCACTCAGCAGCTCTGGAATGAACCGGAACACAAACACAGGATAATAGTGTACAGTACAGTGGTGTACAGTACAGTATAATAGTGTACAGTATAATAGTGTACAGTACAGTGGTGTACAGTATAATAGTGTACAGTACAGTGGTGTACAGTACAGTATAATAGTGTACAGTATAATAGTGTACAGTACAGTGGTGTACAGTACAGTGGTGTACAGTACAGTATAATAGTGTACAGTATAATAGTGTACAGTACAGTGGTGTACAGTATAATAGTGTACAGTACAGTGGTGTACAGTACAGTATAATAGTGTACAGTATAATAGTGTACAGTATAACAGTGTACAGTATAACAGTGTACAGTACAGTGGTGTACAGTATAACAGTGTACAGTATAATGTGTACAGCATGATAGTGTACAGTATAATGGTGTACAGTATAATGGTGTACAGTATAACTGTACAGTACAGAGGTGTACAGTATAATGGTGTACAGTATAACAGTGTACAGTACAGAGGTGTACAGTATAATGGTGTACAGTATAACAGTGTACAGTACAGAGGTGTACAGTATAATGGTGTACAGTATGATAGTGTACAGTATAATAGTGTACAGTATAACAGTGTACAGTATAATAGTGTACTACAGTATAACAGTGTACAGTATAATAGTGTACAGCATGATAGTGTACAGTATAATGGTGTACAGTATAATAGTGTACAGTATAATAGTGTACAGTACAGTGGTGTACAGTATAATAGTGTACAGTATAACAGTGTACAGTATAATAGTGTACAGTACAGTGGTGTACAGTATAACAGTGTACAGTATAACAGTGTACAGTATAACAGTGTACAGCATGATAGTGTACAGTATGATAGTGTACAGTATAATGGTGTACAGTATAACAGTGTACAGTATAATAGTGTACAGCATGATAGTGTACAGTACAGAGGTGTACAGTATAATGGTGTACAGTATAACAGTGTACAGTATAATAGTGTACAGTATAATAGTGTACAGTATAATAGTGTACAGCATGATAGTGTACAGTATAATGGTGTACAGTATAATAGTGTACAGTATAACAGTGTACAGTATAATAGTGTACAGTATAACAGTGTACAGTATAATAGTGTACAGTATAACAGTGTACAGTATAATAGTGTACAGTATAACAGTGTACAGTATAATAGTGTACAGTATAACAGTACAGTACTGTACACCACTGTACTTAAAGGCAACCCACACTGACATAGATGAACATGACAAAATTACTGACAGTGCCTGGATGAAACCCAGATCTTTAAGTCCTACGTTACAGTGCAGCACCTTCTGTACCGGCGGTGCCACCGTGTTGCCCTCTGAGCTACATTAATATTAAGATATTGTTCCTCATCAGAAGGAGACCCGAGTACCTGCGTCCCTTTCACCAGGATAAAAGCTCTGAACAGATAAAAGCAGAAGATCAAACCCTGGTTTTAGGGATTCACCTGGAGAACGTTTGATGTTGAAGTTCATTTGAATGTAAGCTGGATGTGAAGGACCATCATAACTCTCTCTCTCTCTCTCTCTCTCTCTCTCTCTCTCTCTCTCTCTCTCTCTCTCTCTCTCACTCCATAATTATAATAATAATAATAATAATAATATAATAATAGTAATAATAATAACAATTATAATAATAATAACAATATAATATAATAGTAACAATAATAATAATAACAGTAATACAGTAATAATAATAGTAATAACATAATTATTATTATTTTTATTATTATTATTATAATTATTGATATTATTTATTATTGTTATTATTATTCTTATTATTATTATTGTTATTGTTATTATTATTATTATTATTTCTAATTGTTATTATTTATTATTATTATATTATATTATTATTATTATTATTATATATTGTTATTATTATATATTATTATTATTATTATTATTATTATTATTAAAACAGTATTAAAAATAATAATAATGCCACCCGGAAACTCTGAACACAAAGCGGGACAAACCCTGGGCGGACTAAGGAGCACACACTTACCAATTCACAAACATTTACCTAGGGGCAATTTAAAGCAGCCAATCCACCTGCAGCATGTTTTGGAAGGTAGAAGGAAAGTCAACTGGTCAGAGCTGGCAATGAGATGGGTTCGGTGGATGGGTTCCAGTTCATCACAGGGTAACACAAGGTCAGACCTTCACACAAGCCTAGGAACAACGTTGTACAGCCAATCCACCTCCTGCAAGTTTGCAAATCTGGGATGTAACTGGAGGAACTAAACGGAAATCAGTGCTGACGCTTGGCGGTCCTGCAAAATGGTGAAAGTAGGCGAGGTTTCGGCACAGATCCCCCGGAAACATGTCGTTGTGCAGCAACACGCCGCTTATATTCGCTCGGTAAACGCTAACGCTACGCCTGAGCCTAGCCACCTCTTAAAGACGGCGCTAAATGTCAAACACGGCTAATCCACTCTCAATTACGGTCGCAGACGTGGAGCAGCGGGTCAAACGCACACCGGCGCAGAAACGGCGATACGGTTTTAATTCTCGTGCACTTTTCATCGACCTCGTCATTACAGCCGCCGTGGGGATTAGAACCTGCGTTGCTGGAGCTGTTGCAGTGCAGAAATGAAATACCGCGGTGCTCAGGTGGTACTGCGGTATCCAGTGATGTTGACGTTTCCATACCTGACGTGTCTGGTGGAACCAGAGGAACTTGAGGAACGTTTTGTAAGTCTGTGGAGGAGGAACAGCTCAGTGGCGACGTTTCTGATGCCGTGTAGGTGGTGCCTGTTGTGTCCTCAGAGGTTTGAATATCAGGAACCGTGAACAAGCACGACTGCAGAGATCCGGGTTCGAGTCTCGGCAGTCTAGAGGCACGACTGACCCTGCTGATGGAGGGAAGGCTGGACTGAGGGTCTCTTCCGTGCCAGTGCAACAGCGATGCCTACTGGACAAAAGTATTTGGACACAACAGTTCCTGCCAGGTATAATAAATCAATGATATAAAAACAAGTTTAGGGAAGGACCCTTCCTGTTCCAGTATGACTGTGCTATTGTGCACAAAGCGAGCTCTATAAAGACGTGCATTTATATTTTCGGCATCTAGCAGACGCCTTTTATCCAAAGCGACTTACAGCACTGTGACAGTATATTATCTAAGCAATTGAGGGTTAAGGGCCTTGCTCAAGGGCCCAACAGTGGCAACCTGACATTGGTGGGGCTTGAACCAGCAACCTTTCGATTACTAGTCCAGTATCTTAACCACTAGGCTACAACTACCCTATCTTCCATGCCAGTGCAACAGCGATGCCTACTGGACAAAAGTATTGGGACACAACAGTTCCTGACAGGTGTAATTAACCAATCTTTGCAGCAAGTTTAGGGAAGGACCCTTCCGGTTCCAGCATGACTATGCTAATGTGTTTAAAGCCAGCTCTATAAAGACGTGCATCTAGCAGACGCCTTTTATCCAAAGCGACTAACACTACTGTGACAGGCTTTCTTGACCAACTAAATGGGCACAAATTCCCACAGACACACTTCAAACTCCCGTGAGAAGAGTACTCTCAGAAGAGTAGCTGCTGTTCTAGCTGTCCGAATACTTTTGGCTCTATAGTGTATTTATGTTCCTTAATAATGAAGCATTATTGAACCCTAACCAGGGGGCGCTACAGTGGATCAGTCACCAGCAGATTTGATTCGGCGGATTCTGCACAGTTTGTTACGCCCTCCTGTTTATCTGGGCTTGGGACCTGCGCTGGGGGTGCGCACTGATGTGTCCCCTCAACGACTGGATTTGTGAGCCCCGCCCGGGATTTGAACTGTGTGACGGTGGTGCTGACCTGTCCTGCCGATTTTACAAAACGGGTTCAATATCGCAGAGGCGAAACCATGTTAAACCATCTGTTATCTTCACCCCACACACACACACACACACGGTTAGAAGCTGCACATCGCCCAGTGTGATCACAGTGCAGAACATGCAGGACCTTATGCTACTGTGAAAATGTAATTTGGGTGGGGCGGGGGTTGTGGTTTGGGCGATGACTTTCCGTCGGGCATCCAGGCGTAACGTCCACAATTTTAGAACAACAGGGGGTCGACTTATCCAAAACAAAAACTGGACACCCGTGGTCAAATATCACACTTTGTTTGGGATGAATGGGTACTCTGTCCGGGGTTTAATCCAGCATTGTGCACATTTTCAGCTGGCACTGGACTAACAGAGACCCTGACCAGGTGCACGTACATAAATCGAACGAAAAGCTCAGTACTGTAGGTCACCTACAGTATACAGTCTAAGCAATTCAGGGTTAAGGGCCTTACTAGTTGCACTGGTGGGGCTTGAACCAGCAACATTCTGATTACTACTCCAGTACCTTAACCACTAGGCTACAACTGCCCTTCCTAACCCTATCGTTGCCACAAACCTGAACTGTGGGCACTCAGTTGGCACAGCGGTCTAACATACAAGCCCACGACTGCAGAGATCCGGGTTCGAGCCTCGGCAGTCTAGAGGCACGACTGGACTGGTCCTGCTGATGGAGGGAAGGCTGGACTGAGGGTCTCTTCCGTGCCAGTGCAACAGCAATGCCTACTGGACAAAAGTATTAGGACACGTTCCTGACAGGTGTATTAAACCAATCTTTGCAGCAAGTTTAGGGAAGGACCCTTCCTGTTCTAGCATGACCCCTGTGCACAAAGCGAGCTCTATAAAGACGTGCATTTATATTTTCGGCATCTAGCAGACGCCTTTTATCCAAAGCGACTTACAGCACTGTGACAGTATATTATCTAAGCAATTAAGGGTTAAGGGCCTCGCTAAGGACCCAACAGTGGCAACCTGGCAGTGGTGGGCCTTGAACCAGCGAACTTTCGATTACTAGTCCAGTACCTTAACTTCTAGGCTACGACTTGCCTCCACAGAGCCCCACTGAACAGCTCTGGAATGAACCGGAACGTCAACTGAGGCTTCCTTGACCGACTGAATGGGCACAAATCCCCACAGACATACTTCACATCGGGGGGACTAAACAATAAAAGAAAAGACGCCTGTTTTTGCTGTTTTTGAGGACAGTCAATTAAACTGAGAAGGATTTGATCAGACCGACTAAATAAACAAGTACCAAATCTGAGCCGCTTTTGTGCCGCTGAATGACTGACGGCTACAGCGTGGCATCGTCGGCATGCCAGTTATCCTCGAAGCGCCTGCCAGTCCGATCAAAACCCAAAATAATAGCAGGACTCGTGTGTGTGTGTGCGTGTGTGTGTTTCTTTGGGTTTTTAATTGGACGCTCGTTTCGCAGGCCTGATTCTCCGCTCCCTCTCAGCTCGTCTTATTTATCAGAAGCTCCTGACGTGACTGTCAGGCTTCACCGCCGGATCTGAGCTCTGTTTATCACCGAGGGACCGCAGGACTCGCCCGCCCGTCCCCGTCTGCTAACAGATGGAAAGAGACGTCCGGTCAGGTTCCATCACGGCGCGGCGATCTGTGAGGGGGAAGGAACAAAAACCTGGTGATAAATGTGGCTTTGGTTGCGGCGCTGCTGTCAGAAGGAACGCTCGTGTGCTCGTACCGTGATTCACATTATTAACATCGAATACGTCTATCAAACAAGTCCTACACCAGATATACCAACAACATAATAAAGGACATTATGGGAGCCGCTGAAATAGAATGTGTGTTTTACCCGGAAGAGTCTGGGTTCAATTCCCCCGGCCTGACGATCCGGGTCCTTTCTGTGTGGAGTTTGCATGGTCTCCTCGAGTCTGTGTGGGTGTCCTCCAGGTGCTCCGGTTTCCTCCTACAGTCCAAAGACATGCAGTCAGTGTGTGATAAACTTGGGACCTATCCGGTGTGTGACCCACTGCGACCCTGACCAGGATGACACCCTGGTAAAACAGACACAGACGTCTGACCACAGACATCTGGGGTCTGATGTTCCTCCTCTTTGGGGTCTGATGTTTTTCTTTTTGGGGTCCGATGTTACTCCTTCTTGGGGTCTGATGTCCTTTTTGGGGTCTGATGTTCTCCTTTTTGGGGTCTGATGTCCTTTTTGGGGTCTGATGTTCCTCCTTTTTGGGGTCTGATGTCCTTTTTGGGGTCTGATGTTCTTTTTGGGGTCTGATGTTCTTTTTGGGGTCTGATGTTCTTTTTGGGGTCAGATGTTCTACGTTTTTGAGGTCTGATGTTCTACGTTTTTGGGGTCTGATGTTCTTTTTGGGGTCTGATGTTCTTTTTGGGGTCTGATGTTCTCCTTTTTGGGGTCTGATGTTCTACTTTTTTGGGGTCTGATGTTCTACGTTTTTGGGGTCTGATGTTCTACGTTTTTGGGGTCTGATGTTCTTTTTGGGGTCTGATGTTCTAAGTTTTTGGGGTCTGATGTCCTTTTTGGGGTCTGATGTTCCTCCCTTTTGGGGTCTGATGTTCCTCCTATTTGGGGTCTGATGTTCTTTTTGGGGTCTGATGTTCTTTTTGGGGTCTGATGTTCTCCTTTTTGGGGTCTGATGTTCTACTTTTTTGGGGTCTGATGTTCTACGTTTTTGGGGTCTGATGTTCTACGTTTTTGGGGTCTGATGTTCTTTTTGGGGTCTGATGTTCTCCTTTTTGGGGTCTGATGTTCCTCCTATTTGGGGTCTGATGTTCTACTTTTTTGGGGTCTGATGTTCTCCTTTTTGGGGTCTGATGTTCTACTTTTTTGGGGTCTGATGTTCTACGTTTTTGGGGTCTGATGTTCTAAGTTTTTGGGGTCTGATGTCCTTTTTGGGGTCTGATGTTCTCCTTTTTGGGGTCTGATGTTCCTCCTATTTGGGGTCTGATGTTCTACTTTTTTGGGGTCTGATGTTCTCCTTTTTGGGGTCTGATGTTCTACTTTTTTGGGGTCTGATGTTCTCCTTTTTGGGGTCTGATGTTCTAAGTTTTTGGGGTCTGATGTTCCTCCTATTTGGGGTCTGATGTTCTGACGGTACTTCTCCTTTCTCAGCTCTCGGCACTGTGAGAGAAACATCATGGCGGCTGTATGAATCATTTATCAGCCGTCTGAAGGTTTTCAGGCTTCGTTCGCCCCCCGGTGTGCAGTGTGTGTGTGTGTGTGGGGGGGGGGGGGGGGGGGGGTCGCCTGCCGCGGCGAGGAGGAGGATGAGGAAGAGCCGGCAGGTCGACCGAGTGAAGGTCGAGCGTTTGTGAGTGTGGAGAACCACAGCGGGCGTCGCCGGCGTCCTTCCTTCTCTCGGCTTTCAGAGTGGAAGTCAGAAGTTTCTGTGTGTTTGAATAATGAAAAGATGGAAACGTTTCCTCAAAAATAATCCAGATATTTGACTTTCGTAATTTGCTTTGAAGCTAAACGCCTGGTTTAAACATGCACTATTTGCCGTCCAGAAGTATTTGGACGCCTAACCGTGAGCTTGTCTGACATCCCATTTAAAATACAAATGTTGATTTGTGTCTCAGATAAATTTGCAAATGAGCACAAAAGTAAAAGAGCTCCTACCAGACAGATCAGAGTCAGAGTCAGAGAGGTTTTATTGTCATTTCAGCTACATACAAGTACATATTGAAACGAAACAGCGTTCCTCTAGGATCACGGTGTAACACGGTACAAAAAGTGCAAGACAATACAAAACAGTGTAAATACAACAATAAATACAAAAAATCCTATAATAAATAACTACAAAAGATATTCCTAATTATCCCTAATCTAAACAAGTAATTAGAAGACAGGACTAAAGACAAGTGTTAGTACATGATGGTGAATAGATGGTACAATGGTTCATGAGGTAGTGACATGTTGTACATTAGCAGCGTAAAATTGGCAATGCAGATAAGGTGCCTAAAAAGTAAATATGGTGCAAAATACAAGTAAGGTGCAGAAATTATTGTGCATTTCCAGGAGGTGTGCAAAAATGCAAGTAACATAGTCAAAAATGCAAGTAACAATAAATACAGATCAGTGTGTGGCAGCAGAAAATTTCCGGAGGAAATTGTTACAGTCCTGAGTTTAGAAGTCTGATTGCTTGAGGGATAAAACTGTTACACAGTCTGGTTGTGTTAGTCCGGATGCTGCGGTATCGTCTCCCAGACGGGAGCAGAGTAAAAAGTCCATGTGATGGATGTGTTGGATCGTCCACAATGCTGAGAGCTTTGCGGATGCAGCGGGTGTTAAAAATGTCCGTGAGAGATGGAAGAGCGACCCCGATGATCTTTTCAGCTGTCCTCACTACTCGCTGGAGATGGGTTCCAGTTCAGCGTGACCCTATCAGCTCCACCATAAACGAACACTTAATTATTGATCAGGATCTGGATTAATTACTGGATTAATTACTGGATTAATTACTGGATTAATTACTCGCTGAATTTCAATTAAAGAAACAGAAAACGTCCTGGCAGCAAAAGTCTCCCCCCACCTTGATCAGGTCTCCATACAAAACATTACCTTTAATGTCTGATTTAACGAGGCCATGCTGAGCTGCTGCGCTCAGTCAGACTGGGTTTATACTGGTTTAAGACAAACTGGTCTGATGCCCTTCATTTTGGAGTCTGATGTTCTTCTTTTTTGGGGTCTGGGGTCTGATGTTCTCCTTTTTGGGGTTTAATGTTCTCCTTGTTGAGGTATGATTCCATCCTTTTGCGGTTTGATGTCCTCATTCTTTTTGGTTTTTGATGCCCTTCTTCATCCTTTTTTTTTGGGGGGGGGGGGGGGTTGCCACTTGCAGCCATGACCCTGAATAGTACCGAGGAGTTTATTTATTTATTTATGCATTTATTTATTATTGGAGATGAATGAATGGGTGATAAGATCAGCAGCAGGTGCTCGACTCAGAAGGTTCCAGGATTTTCTCCCCCTTCGTTCCTCCTTCATAAAATATTAAAAAAGTGCTTCACATCAGGTGCAGCCTTATCTCTGAGCTCTCCTCCACACACTCCTGTATCAGCGTGAGAGACAGCCCTCACCCCTCGCCCCTCACCCCTCGCCCCTCACCCCTCGCCCATCGCCTCTCGCCCCTGCTGCCTGGTGGAACCTGCCTGATGGGCAGATGCCATCAAGATGTCAGAACGTACCTGAGCAATAAAATAAAATATGTTTTATCCTACATGGAAAACGTGTGTGTGTTCGGGGGGTGACATGCAGAACCTCCTACATGCTGAAGCTATCATTTCCCTCTCAGCGTGAGACGCTACACTTAGCGTCCTCCTACAGAAACCAGCCCACTGCTGCTAAAAGCGGTGGCGGCTAAAACACTGGCCTGGCGCAGGATAAACCAACCACATGGATTAGCACCAAGCTAACAGATCCTGGGGTCTGATTCCCTCCTTTTTGGGGGGTCCGATGTTCTCTTTCTTTCTTTGAGGTCCGATGCCCTCCTTCTTTTTTTGGGCTCTGATTTCCTCCTTTTTGGTGTCTGTTGACCTCTTCTGGGGAGTCTGATTCCTTTCTTCTTTATTTGGTGTCCGATGCCCTCCTTCTTTTTTTAAGGTCTGATGTCCTCACTTTTTGGGGGTCTGATGCCCTCTTTTATGGGGGGTTCAATGCTCTCCTTTTTTTCCCTGTCCTATGTCCTAATTTGGGGGGGGGGGGGGGGGGGCGGGTCTGATGCCCTTCTTCTTTTTTGGTGTCTGATGCCCTTCTTTTTTGGGGGTCTGATGTTCCTTCTTTTTGAGGGTGTATTTATATTTAAATGTTTATTTATGTTCATCCACAGCTCTTGTCAGTAGGAGTCGCTGTTGGTGCAGAAAGACGGTCATTACCTATGCGATAATGGAAATAAAATCTAAAGTGTGTGTGTGTGTGTGTGTGTGTGTGTGTGTGTGTGTGAGGTCCTGATTAAGTCAATTCGATTGTATTACCTTCCTACGTCTCCGCTAAAACTCTGAATCCAATTAAAGCCCCATTACGCTCGAGCTCGTTCCGTTCCCGCTCCCCTCATCAGACGCCCTTATTTATTCCCCCTAAATTCACCTCAAAGTGGCAAATTACAACCTGACAACACAAATACACTGAATTCTTTTTTATTTCTTTATTTTATTTATTTTTAGACCTTTACTGTAGATGCAGCGTGTCATCAGGACGCGGGTTCGAACGGCAGGACATTAAACCCTCATTTATTCTGAGTGAACCGACGCGGCGAGACCGAAACAAACAAAAGCCGGTTCCTTAACAAGATCAGGGAGGAAAAAACCCTCGAATCACTTTCTCGACGGCACATAAGCAACATCAGTGCAAATGTGGTAATTAAAAAGCTAAAAATAATCCTATTCAAGCTCCTAATTGTGTGCAGACAGTCAGTACCAGACAGTCAGTACCAGACAGTCAATTCCTCTGGGTGCAGACGAGACGGAACTCACAGACTTGAAGAGCAGAATCGTAAATAAAATAAATGTAATAAATAAAATACAGTCAGTCGTTGTAATTAGCGTTAGCAAATGCATCAGGCGTATCTGAGGCGCCTGGGCTCCAGGGTTCAAATCCCCACTGATGCTGTCAGGCATCTACATACAGACATGATTGGCTCGGTCTGTATGTAGAAATAGAAGGGCGGGGGGTGGCCTGGTGATTCTAGGGAAACTGGCCCCACTGCAACCCTGACCAGGGTAAAGTACTGCCTATGTAACAGCTAATGCAGTCACATGACATGGTGCAGCTAAAAGAGTGAGTGCAACACAATAAATAAATGAATAAATAAATAAATAAATAATTAATTAAATAAGTAAATAAGTAAATGTTACCTGGTAAATGAAAACATTAATAATTAATATAATTAACATAATTAATTAATGAATAAACAAATTAATCAATTATTAAATTAATCAATGAATAAATAAATAAAGTAATGAATAAATAAATGAATAAGTAAATTAATTAACTATTTAATAAATGGATTAATAAATGAATAAATAAATGATAAAATAAATAAACTAATAAATAAATAAATAAATAAATTATTAAATGAATGAATAAATAAATACATAATTAAATAAGTAAATGTTACGTGGTAAATGAAAAATTAATAAATTATGTAATGAATAAATAAATGAATTAATTAATTATTAAATTAATTAATGAATAAATAAATAAATTAATAAATTAATTAATAAGTAAATTAATTAACTGTTTAATAAATGGATGAATAAATGAATGAATTAATTAATTACTTAATAATGAATAAAGTTGGACATGATTTCCTTGATATGACTGATTTATTACACCTGTTAGCAACTGCTCTGGCTGAAACACATGAATTCAATAATGAAAGGGGCGTCCTGATACTTTCGATACAATGGTTGGGATTTTTTGGGGGGGTCTTTTTTGTTTTGATGATCCCTTTGATCTATCGACACATCAAAGCCCTGGTCGTGTTTCAGATCCAGATGAAATCGGGACCCCAGTTGAAGGCGCTGCAGATGGAGAGGCCGAGAGTCAGGGGGAATCAAATCACATCAGCTCCCGAATCTCACTACCAGGGTGGCACGTTCCCCTCGGAGGGCGTAACGGGGGCGAGGGTGTGTGTGTGTGGGGGGGGGGGGGGGGGGGCACTACACAGGGATCAAAGCATGATGGGATGAGGAGGCACTGCAAAGATTAAAGTAAGGAATGAGCATGTATATACATATACCAAAACTCCTGGTCAGGATTGCAGTGGGTCCGGTCTGCTTGGAATCACTGGGTGCGATGCAGTAACACACCCCAGACAGGACGCCAATCTATCACAGGGCCTCGGCATCATTGGTTCAGTGGTTAAAGTACTGGGCTAGTAATCAGAAGGTTGCTGTGATCTTGTCAGCTAGAAAAGCTTCTCACAAGACTGTGAAGTCCATCAGAAGAAGGTTGCTGGTTTAAGCCCCACTATCTCCAAACTGTCACTGTTGGACCCTTGAGCGAGGACCTTCACCTCTTAAATAACTGTATCAGTCGTAATTCTCTATATAAAAGTCGCTTTGGATGTAAATGATATAAAGCAATGACATGCTTCTAACTATGCAGCAACAGTTAAGGGAAGGTCCAATCCTGTTCCAGCATGATGAAAAGCTCGCGTCCTGACCTCAGCCCCACTGAACAGCTCTGGGATGAATTAAAACACTGATTGTGACTACATTAAAGCCACCGGACTCACAGGACGAGACCTCTGACCTTTCTACGACGCGGCGTGTTTGGCTGGAGGCATCAGCAGCTATTAAAGTGGAAATGCAGAGAGCAAAATCGTCTTCTTATCTCGTTAACATTTACTTCGGCCCAAACCGAACGCGCCCTATTCAATTATCCTGCTGGATATGGAATCCAAATGGAAGCCGAAATGCGGGGAGGACATTCATTAAGGACGGGATGCGCCCGGCGTACACCCTGCACACCACCTCTCCGTCTCGTCAATAAATAATAATAAGAGGAAAAAGCCCCGAGCAATTATGATTTTAGCGTGAATCATCTCAGACCACAGAAGAAAAACCACATCCCCCTGAAGAACCGACCTACACAAACAATCCCCACTAAAACACGACTCCACCCCACTAATGGCACTAAATAGAGATCTGTGTGGTCTGATCTAATAACTCAGACATCCTGGCTGTAATGTTTTCGGGGGATGTGACCCTCTCCTACACGGGTGGGGGGGGGGGGGGGGGGGGGTGAAGAAACAGCACAAGATTATAGAATAATGCTCCTGTCCCAAAAGTTCACGTGAATGGTTGAGTGTTTTAACTTCTGTCCAGGTGTGCATCCATCCATCCACTGATACACCCATCCATCATCCATCATCCATCCATCTACTGATCCATTCATCCATCCATCATCCATCATCCATACATCTACTGATCCATTCATCCATCCATCATCCATCCATACATCTACTGATTCATTCATCCATCCATCATCCATCCATCATCCATCCATACATCTACTGATTCATTCATCCATCCATCATCCATCCATCATCCATCCATACATCTACTGATTCATTCATCTACTGATTCATTCATCCATCCATCATCCATCCATCATCCATTTCTCCGTTCACCCATGCAAATAATAACCAGAACTTTACAGTTTGTAAATACAGATAAAATTACAACTTTTATTCCAAAAGAATTCCATCCTCATTTCTTATTCATTTTATGTTTTACATTAATGATGCTTCTGGTAAATAGTTGTCAAAAAGACGTTCTGACTCTGATATGGATAAGCCGACTGCGTCTGGCATTGGTGTTCAATTTACTAAAGCTGTAGCTGATCTTACACGTCACACCGAGAGTCTCTGCGGTTCCGAGTGTAAAAGCTGCTGCTCAAAATATAAAAAAATGCAAAACTAGGAGCTGAAATCAGAACCTGCACACGAACACAATCAAATGACGTGAGAGGTGTAAACGCCGCGGTGGGCGTCGCCGTGCGCCCGGCCTGACGGTGAACGAAGGACAAACCGCTCGTCGCGTGGCGGTAATGGAGCGCCGCGGGCTGTTAGCACCATCGTTAGCTTTAAGTGCACATTTTCTGCAGCGTCGCTCGGTGTGTTTATTAGCGCCGAACGTTTCAGCAGGACGGAACACGCCGGACTCGGCAAAACCTGATCCGCCGCTAATCCAGCCCGGAGTGAGAGACGCCATTAACGGCGTTCACGCGGCGTGGTGTTTGGGTCCGAGTTTAATGATGTTCTGATCTGGACGAAGGCGTGTGTGTGTGTGTGTGTGTGTTTTAATTTATCTTCACTGACCACTACTGCTGGGATCCAGGGTTCGAGGATCACATGATGGATCCGGGTGTGTTCCTGCATTGCGCCCTGTGATTCCAGAGAAACCGGACCCACTGTGACACTGACCAGGATGAAGTGCTTACAGAAAATGAATGACCTTATTAATTACCTATTGTAAATACATGCAGAAATATACACTATATGGTCAAAAGTATTGGGACGCCCCTCCTAATTCTTCTTATTTTGAATTCATGTGTTTCAGCCAGCTTCAACAACCACTAACAGGTGTAATCAATTAATCATATAAAGGGAAATATATTAGGGAAGGACCTTTCCTGTTTCCTGTACCCCTGTGGATAAAGAGATCTCAAACAAGCACAAATTCCCACAGACATAGTAGTTCAACGTCTTGCAAGAAGCTTTCTCAGATGAGCATTACATTTTAAAAGCATGTGTTTTTGAAACTAGACTTCCAACAAGCTCATGGTCAGGTGTCCAGATACTTTTGGACACTGTGCCTGATTCTGCTATAAAAACAGGAACCCTGATCATTTTCCTGCTACCGATCCGGGTTGAGGATTTGAAAGCTGATCTTGGGTTCCTCCGCGCCTCGCCGTGGTGTTTGGTTTCCAGATGGGTGCACCGATGGCCCGTGATCGGCCTCCCAGTAAACGTTCCGCAGAAACCCGAGTTCGGCGGGCAGATTGCGGGGTCGGCCGAGTCGCAACCTTTACCACGTTAATGACGAATGCAGAAGAAACCGAATCTGCTGTGGAGATGATCCGTATAAGATCCGTATGTCCTCCTGCGACCAGCTCATCGTACCGGTCCTTCTTTTGCCTTTGTAAGGACGTCCATTTCAATTTCAGCAAGACGATCCCGAGTCACCTGCATGTACTGCAACAGGACGGCTTTGTAGTAAAAGAGTGCAGGTGCTAGTCTAGCCTGTCTGCAGTCCAGATCTGGGATCCAGGAGTGTTATATCAGACCGGAATGTGAAAATCCACCCACACAACAACAACAGTTCATGTCAGAATAACTTTAAATTGTCATTTTAAATTGTTTACATGTTTTTTTTTATGTATATATTTAATCTTTATTTTAAGTTGTTGTTTTCCTCTGTTATTTATTTATTTATTTATATTGATTTATTTCTGTGCTGTTTTATGTTTATGGTTGTACAGTGTTGTTATTATTATTATTATTATTATCATTATCATTATCATTATCATTATCATTATTATTATTATTATTATTATTATTATTATTATTGTTATTATTATTTGTATTATTTATTTTTTAATGTTTTTTATTATTATTATTTTTATTATTATTATTATTGTTATTATTATTATTTAATTTTTTTTATTATTAATATTATTTGTATTTTATATTAGTATTATATACTATTTTAACGTTGTTAAAGCTGACTTCATAGTGGTGTACACGCCCCTGTCCAAACGCTTATATATACACACCAAATAAATAAATAAATAAAAATTAATAAAAAAATATAAAAAATCCAAAAAAATAAATAAATAAATAAATAAATAATAATAATAATAAATAAATTGTATTGTAAAGGTAGAGACTGATATGCAAATCAAATCTCCGCTGCATTATTCCTACTGTCCCAACTTTTTTTGAATTGGCGTTCCTTGTAAAGTGTTTCATCTGTATCAGAAGCACAGATTATCTCAGGTACTTGTGTTTCCTCCCACCACCAAGGATTGGCTGCTCTATATGGTCAAAAGTATGTGGACGCCTGAGTGTGAGCTTGTTTTACATCCCATTTTACTTCTCCGTCTTCTGGAAAGCCTTTCTACAAGACTTTGGAGTGTGTCTGTGGGGATCTGTGCCCTCAATTCAGTCAACAGACCTGAAGTCAGGTCAGGTGCTGAAGTTGAATTCATGCCGGAAGTGTTGAGTTGCGTTGAGTGTTTATCAGGACCGGAGCTCCTTAGTACATGACTAGTCAAATCGTGTCTAAATAGAGCTAGCTAAAAGAGGAACGGACCTTCCCTAAACTGTTGCTGCAATGTTAAAAGCTTACTATTTACCTTATATGATTGTATACACCTGATAGCATTAGATGTGGCATTAGAAGGTGTGTCCACATACTTTTTTGGCTGTATGATGTACATACGAATCTGACTAGCGTGATCATTTCGAATCCAGCTACCCGCTAAAACAGAGACGCGTAAACGCTTTAGCTTAGCATCGCTAAGAGCCGATCCTGCGGTCGGAGCAGGTCCGTTCTGTCCAGTCCTCTCTATTAGAGCCGATTTAATCCCGCAAAGAGACAACGCTGCGTCTCGGCTCGTTAATAATGCACGAGATTAGCGCCGAGCGAACTGGAAAGGGCGCAGCGCGCTGGTAGCCGTCGGCGGGCCGCTCCCTCTCGCGTCGTGTGTAATTAATAGGGCTTTGCTAAGAGCCATTAACAAGCCGGCGTAATGGAGCTTAGGCGTTTCCTCTGCGTCCACACATGGGTCACTAAACACCGTGCTTTCCATTTAGGATGCGCTTTCAGTTTGTTATTAGCCGGCGGTGTTTTGTGCTCGATTAGGCGCGGCACGATTGGTCCCTCGGGGCCGCCAAGTTCCACACGGGGCCGAGGAGCAGAAACGTCAGGCATCAGCGCGCCGTAAGCGAGGAGACGTGGAGCGTTCTTCCAGGAACAGTCCGCGCTCACCGTCGTCTGATTCTCCTCTTCATGATGCGCCAGACATTTTCACCAGGAGACAGATCTGGACTGCAGGCAGGCCGGTCAAGCACACACACCCTGTGTCTATGAAGCAGAATGACACCTGGTATCAAGGTGCTGAAATAATCACGGACCTCCCAGACAGGACGTCACCTTGATGCCAGCAGATGGCAGATATGGTTGGCTATGTCTGAAGAGTTAAGAGATGGTCAAACCCTGTGATGGATTGGCACCCTCTACAGGGTGTTCCTGCCACGCCCAGTGTTTCCCAGTGGAACCAGACCCACAGCGTCCCTGACCAGGTTAACTTGGTGGTAAAACAGACAATGAATGATTGTTTATATAAAATATAAAGGAGCTCGGTTGGCACAGTGGTGGATCAAGCTTACCCACCACCTCTAAGATCCAGGTTTGAATTTCAGCAGTGCTATCGGCCAGCCGGGCGTCTACATGGACATGGTTGGCTATGTCTGGAGAAGGTGAGGGATGGTCGAAGCCCTGCAATGGATTGGCACCCTCAACAGGGTGTTTTACAGTTGAACCAGACCCACAGCGTCCCTGACCAGGATAAAGCGGTGTGTGTATATATATATATATTTTCATTTTTAAGCCAGGTTTGAATCTAAGTAGTGACATCGGCCAGCCGAGCGTCTCCACAGACATGGTTGGCTATATCTGGGGAAGGGTGTTTTCCCGTGAAACCAGACCCACTGCATCCCTGACCATGATAAAGCGGTACCAAAACAGACAATGAATGATTATATATATATGGTTCCACCTCTGAGATATAGGTTTGAATCTAAGCAGTGCTATCGACCAGCTGGGCGTCTACACAGACATGACTGGTTATGTCTAGGGAAGGTGAGGCATGGTCAAATCCCTGCGATAGATTGGCACCCTCCACAGGCCGTTTCCCAGTGGATCCAGACCCACTGCGTCCCTGACCAATGAATGACTACATATATACTGTATATATATATATATATGGTTCCACCTCTGAGATACAGGTTTGAATCTAAGCAGTGCTATCGGCCAGCCGGGCGTCTACACTGACATGGTTGGCTGTGTCTGAGGAAGGTGAGGGATAGGATTGAAGCCCTGTGATCAATAGGCGCCTGTACAAGGGGTTCCCGGTAAAACCGGACATAGATCAAGTCCTCAACCAGTCTGATCCATTAATGCTGGTTTTTATTTCTTTTTCAGGCTGTAATGAGTTCCGGTGCGTCTGAAATTTTTAATGATTTGCACCTGCATAACGTGAAAATTTGTGATTCCACCCCTCCGAGCAGGTCCTAATTTTCGGCACGGCGCTAAAATCTGAGCTAACGTATCGCTTAATGGATCCTGCCGCGGTTTTTCTTTAATGCTCCAAATTGTTTTCGGCGGCGCGCAAAAAAAACACATCCATTATCATTAAAGTGGACGAGCGCGCGGCCACAATGGGCTTGTCGCAGACATTAGCGCCGGTGTTCTATCTGCTGACCCATCAGTAACACGTTTCTGATGGAGTTACTTCGCATCCTCGGCTATTAATTCCCGTTCCGCTTTGCCTCCCTAATGCTTTTTTACCACTGAAATCCCCCGGCGTCAGCACCTCGGCCTTAAGCGCCGCCATTATCGGCCAGTTTGCTCCATTTTCCTCATGACTTCATTAAACCGCTGGGTTGATCTTCGCCATCGCCGGCGGTTTCAAATGTTGGCGGGCGGAGCTTTCTGCTCTGCTTTTGCGGTTGCTTTATGGCCCTTCTGTCAGGGCTCCGGCTCCAGGGGAGGGGGCCCGAGACGCGGGATCTGGAGCTCGCCCGTGTTAATGCTCCTGTGTGGGCTGTTACAGAACATCCACACTCACCCCCCCTGCCCTGCCTCGCCCTGCCTCGCCTCGCCCTCGTACCCACAATTAGGGATGGATTGATGCCTGGGCAGATGAAGCGGATGGTAATGGGACGCCGTCTGAGTGGAGGTTTCAAAAACCGTGTGTGTTTATACTGAGTCGCTTCATCTTTCCTTAGTAGCTTTGATATCATCTGGTCTTCTGGAAAGCCTTTCTACAAGACTTTGGAGTGTGTCTGTGGGGATTTGTGCCCTTCATTCAGTCAACAGAGTCAGTCAGGTTAGGCACTGATGTTGGAAGAGATGATCCAAGTTCAATTCATACCAAAAGTGATGAGTTTGGTTGAGTTGAGTGTTGATCTGGAGCTCGGCCGTGTTAATGCTTCTGTGTGGGCTGTTACAGAACATACACACTCAGCCCACCCATCCACCCCCCCCCCCCCCCCCCCCCTCGCCCCGCCCCGCCTCGCCCTCGTACCCACAATTAGGGATGGATTGATGCCTGGGCGGATGAAGCGGATGGTAATGGGACGCCGTCTGGGTGGAGGTTTCATGTTTTCATGAGCTTGCTGGATGTCCGATATTAAAATAGAGCGATCTTTTCAGCTAGAACAACAGCCGCTCACAAGACTTTGAAGCATGTCTGTGGGAATTTGTGCCCGTTTAGTTAAAATGTCAATGTTCCGGTTCATTCCAGAGCTGTTGAGTGAGGCTGAGGTCAGGGCTCTGTGCAGGACGCTGGAGTTTCTTTAAGGGTTTTCCCTAAACTGTTCCCGCTAAGTTGGAAGAATTTTCTTTAAATAATGGATTTATCGCACCTGTCCATCAATTTTAGATCCTGTACATCTTTCCTACACTGTCCTAAAATTAATATAAAAAAATTGCTTACTTATTAAGTTATGGTTCTAGTCTAGGCCACCCTTTGCAGCTATAACAGCTTCAAGTTTATGGGAAGGCTTTCCACAAGGTTTAGGAGTGTGTTTATGGGAATTTTTGACCATTCTTCCAGAAGCACATTTGTGAGGTCAGACACTGATGTTGGACGAGAAGGTCTCTGCTCTAATTCATCCCAAAGGTGTTCTATCGGGTTGAGGTCAGGACTTTATGGAGCTTGTGCTTTGTGCACTGGTGCGCAGTCATGTTGGAACTGGAAGGGGCCATCCCCAAACTGTTCCCACAAAGTTGGGAGCATGAAATTGTCCAGAATCTCTTGGTGTGCTGAAGCATTAAGAGTTCCTTTCACTGGAACTAAGGGGCCGAGCCCGACTCCTGAAAAACACCCCCACACCATAATCCCCCCTCCACCACACTTTACACTTGGCACAATACAGTCAGACAGGTACCGTTCTCCTGGCAACTGCCAAACCCAGACTCGTCCATCGGATCTATAGATGGAGAAGCGTGATTCGTCACTCCAGAGAACACGTCTGCACTGCTCTGGAGTCCAGTGGCGGCGTGCTTTACACCACTGCATCCGACCCTTTGCATTGCGCTTGGTGATGTAAGGCTTGGATGCAGCTGCTTGGCCATGGAAACCCACTCTACCTGAGGAACTAGAAGGGACTCGGATAGGACGGCTGTTTTGACATGGACTGTCACTTTGACTGATGTGCTGGCGTAAGTGTCCGTGTCTGTAGGTTTTAAAATGAACAAAAAAAGATAGGTGTCACCTTTCATTTAATAAGAAATGAAATAATGTTTAAATTCCAGCGCAGACAAGAGGGAAAATGTGCTCGAGAGGTTTAGAGGAAGCAAAAAAGGTCAGAATCATCAGAAAAATACTGAATTTGAATGGTGCGAGATGTGGACCACGTTCCCAAGGTCCTGCAGCTCCTTCCCTGCTGAAGAAAGCCCTTTCTCACACCACCATCGCTCCACCTCTCATCCTCCTCACCATCTAAATCATAAATCAGCCATTTTTTGGGTGTAAAAAGCTGCTACCCTCCTGGAGGTGCAGGACCTCTGGATCGCTGGAGAAGATGACCCTGTGGGAACATCTAACGGTCCGGGGTGACTTTTGATCAGATTCATGACTGTTAAACAGAGCTGAGTCTGCATAACGTTGCTTTAAAGATGGACCATTTACTCCGGGGGGCAGGACGGGGCGAGAAGGATGGAGCCGCTGATTTTAGGACTTTAAGGATTTTCTGCACCAATTCATGAGCTCGAACACGTTTCACCCGCCGGCGGGTGCAGCTATCCGAGTTCGAATGTCAGCTCTGCTGGGCGCTGGGCGCCCCCTAGTGCCTGCAGCAGACAAAATAGGCACTAGTCTGCTGGGTGGGAAAAGACGGGACTGAAAAGCGGACTGTGTAAGGACCCGGGTTAGTAGCCCGACTCACCTGTATGGAAGTGGAGGAACGTGGAGATCAGGGCGTGACTCTCGGAGCACGAGACCGACCTCACGCGCCGATCCACCGAAGTACATACGGATAAGAAGGGGTCGGCGAAGGGAGGACGTGTCTGGTGAATATACCCTCCTCGTACACCACTGGGGTCTCCAGCAGAGAAGGATTAATTGGCTACGATAAATGAGTCAAAGATTATTTTTAAAAGCTATATTACTGATGGATCAGGTTGTGCAGAGTCCAGCATGTTCTGTACCGCAGGAGGACGAATATTTGCACTAAAAGATGCTCGATGATGAGAAACATGCTGACAAATACTGCAGGAAATGCACCCTCAAATTGAGACAGATGATCGTTTGGGGAAAGTGCTTCCGGGGACCGGAGCTACGTTATCGCTCAGGTCTGAACGTCTCACCCCACATAGGACGCCAATCCATCGCTGAGCCTCGGCCACTCGCTAGGGCATCACCGGGGATTCAAACCCTGCATCCCAGTGGTAGTGAGCTAACATAACTGTATATACAGATTAGATAGATAGATAGATAGATAGATAGATAGATAGATAGATAGATAGATAGATAGATAGATAGATAGATAGATAGATAGATAGATAGATAGAGTGGGGGAAATAAGTATTTGATCCCCTGCTGATTTTGTAAGTTTACACCCTTACAAACACTTGAACAGTCTATAATTTTTATGGAAGGTTTATTTTAACAGAGAGAGACAGAATATCAACAAAAAATCCAGAAAAAAAACATTAAATAAAAGTTATAAATTAATTTGTATTTAATTAAGGGAAATAAGTATTTGATCCCCTACCAACCAGCAAGAATTCTGACCCCCACAGACCGGTTATGTGCCCATGAGGCACACAAATTAGTCCTGTCCCTGTATAAAAGACTCCTGTCACAGAATCAGTTTCTTCCGTTCAAATCTCTCGACCACCATGGGCAAGACCAAAGAGCTATCAAAGGACGTCAGGGACGAGATTGTAGACCTGCACAAGGCTGGAATGGGCTACAAGACCATCAGAAAGAAGCTTGGTGAGAAAGAGACCACTGTTGGTGCGATCATTCGAAAATGGAAGAAATACAAGATCACAGTCAATCACCCTCACTCTGGAGCTCCATGCAAGATCTCACCTGGTGGGGTAAGAATGATTCTGAGAAAGGTGAGGTCAGTCCAGAATTACACGGGAGGAGCTTGTCAATGATCTCAAGGGAGCTGGGAGCAGAGAAATGCTGGATATGACCCCAAGAACACCATCCCCACCGGGCATTTCTTTGCCTCCAAACACGGCGAGTGGAGTTGATGCCAAAGAGCTCAATTTTGGTCTCATCTGACCATATCACATTCTCCCAAGCTTTCTCTGAATTATTCAGGTGTTCATTGGCAAACTTCAGACGGGCCTGTACATGAGCCTTCTTGAGCAAAGGGACTTTGCGGGCACTGCAGGATCTCAATCCATTACGACGAAGTGTGTTACTAATGGTTTTCTTGGTGACTGTGCTCCCAGCTCCCTTGAGATCACTGACAAGCTCCTCCCGTGTAATTCTGGACTGACCTCACCTTTCTCAGAATCATTCTTACCCCACCAGGTATGATCTTGCATGGAGCTCCAGAGTGAGGGTGATCGACTGTGATCTTGTATTTCTTCCATTTTCGAATGATCGCACCAACAGTGGTCTCTTTCTCACCAAGCTTCTTTCTGATGGTCTTGTAGCCCATTCCAGCCTTGTGCAGGTCTACAATCTTGTCCCTGACGTCCTTTGATAGCTCTTTGGTCTTGCCCATGGTGGTCGAGAGATTTGAACGGAAGAAACTGATTCTGTGACAAGAGTCTTTTATACAGGGACAGGACTAATTTGTGTGCCTCATGGGCACATAACCGGTCTGTGGGGGTCAGAATCTTGCTGGTTGGTAGGGGATCAAATACTTATTTCCCTTAATTAAATACAAATTAATTTATAACTTTTATTTAATGTTTTTTTTCTGGATTTTTTGTTGATATTCTGTCTCTCTCTGTTAAAATAAACCTTCCATAAAAATTATAGACTGTTCAAGTGTTTGTAAGGGGGTAAACTTACAAAATCAGCAGGGGATCAAATACTTATTTCCCCCACTGTAGGTAGGTAGATAGATAGATAGATAGATAGATAGATAGATAGATAGATAGATAGATAGATAGATAGATAGATAGATAGATAGATAGATAGATAGATAGATAGATAGATAGATAGATAGATAGATAGATAGATAGATAGATAGATATTATAAGTAAATAATATGATTTAAACTTCGTGCCAACAGTTTTGGATAGAATAAGATGCTCTTCTCACTGAATGAGCATAAATTCCCTCAGACACACTTCGGATTCTTGTGGAAAGCAGGCTTCTTAGACAACATGAAGCTGTAATAGCTGCTAAAGTTAGCATAGGAACGCCCATGGTTTTACGATATGATGTTTAACAAGCTTACTATTGGTGCTCAGGTGGCGCAGCGGGATATTCCGCTAGCACACCAGCGCCGAGATTTACAACTTCGCGGTTCGTTGCCACCGGTCGACTGAGCGCCATCTAGCGGGTACAATTGGCAGTGCCTGCAGGGAGGGATAACTGGACCATGTGGCCGTGGTCTTCAAACGCTGTGTAAAGACCCTGATAGGCAGATAGAGAGGCGCCTGTGCAGAGTGCATGGGTGGAAGAGGGTTCCACGAAGGAGGCGTGAGCAGCAATATACCCACAATATACCCACCTCGACTACAATCAGGGATCCAACAGCAGCGGAAGACAGATTGACCACGCCAAATTGGAAGAAAATGGTGGAAAATGCATCAATAAAATAGTGTTTATGTGTGTGTGTGTGTGTGTGTGTGTGTGATTTTATATTATCCATGCTGATGTCACAGCCATGTAATCCTCCAACAAACACGTGTATTAATGTCCTTCCAGCATGATTATGCAGAGAGCCTCAAGCTCAACTGTACGCATCAATACACACACCACACACACACACTTGTACGTGCAGAAACACACATCAGGTTTTGTTGTTTGTGTGTGTGTGTGTGTGTGTGTGTGCGCTCTCATCGGTGCTGCAATAGCCAATATTTTTATCTAGCCGAGAGTCAAAGAGCTGCAGCAATTCATCACTCTGTTCACACACACACACACACACTCAAACAATCAGATACAGAGCAGTCTGAAGCACAAACACACGTATATAATAAACTGTGAAGTGGAGCATCTACACCAACACCACGGCACTGCAGATCCAGGATCAGCACCATGAGCAGCTCTGTAAACAACACCAGATACCAGGACCCACCACGATCCAGGCCAGGTGGGTGATGATCAACCTAAACAGCTGCACATCATCCACACAGACCAAGGCAACTGGTTCATGGACAATTGGTTAATTGGGGACAGGTTCATGGGCAACAACTTAATGGGCAACTGGTTCATAATCGATTGGTTCTTGGGCGAAAGGTTCATGGGTGACTGGTTCATATAGGCGATTGGTTCATGGGCAACAGAATCATGGGCAGCTGGTTCATGAGCATCTGGTTTATGGGTGAAAGGTTCATAGGTAAATGGTTCATTGGTGACACGTTCATGGGCAACAGGATCATGGGCAACAGGATCTTGGGCAACAGGTTAATGGGCAACAGGGTCATAGGCGATTGGTTCATGGGTGACTGGTTCATGGCATCTGGTTCATGGGCAACAAGTTCATGGGCGATTGGTTCATGGGTGAAAGGTTCATGGGTGACTGGTTCATGGGTGAAAGGTTCATGAGTGACTGGTTCATATAGGCGATTGGTTCATGGGCAACAGAATCATGGGCAACTAGTTCATGAGCATCTGGTTTATGGGTGAAGGGTTCATGGGTAACTGGTTCATGGGCAAAAGTTTCAGGGGTGATTGGTTCATGAGCAGCAGGTTCATGGGCGATTGGTTAATTGGTGACGTGTTCATGGGCAACAACTTTATGGGTGATTGGTTCATGATCGATTGGTTCATGGGCAGCTAGTTTATGGGCAAAAGATTCATTGAGGTGTAAAACACTTTAATGTAATTTTTTTTTTAATAAGATGTTCAACAAGCTTATGGTCGGGTGTCCAAATACTTTTGGCCATGTAGTGTATAATCCACCCTTCACAATCATCAAAAAATACATCCCCCCTGCAGAGACACTAACGATCTCGTCCAAAAGTGCCTTTTTACGTCTGCAGAAAGGGCGAGAAAATGCATCAATCAAGGGGTGGGGGGCGTACCCTTTATTAGAAGAGCCTGTGTGATCTTCCGTCAGTGATTGATCTGAGGAAGAAAATCGTTCCACATTTAACCACCTATTTTTACCCTCCGGCTGATTAATTTTCTACAGACACACAGAAAACCAAGATTTCCTTTCCATTTCATTTATGTGCAGCGTTCACAACCCAAAAATCCGCTTTACATAGCGAATGTGTCTACATGCAGCCTGTTTACACCTCAATCAGAATAGAACATGTCCATGTTTACACCTCGATCAGAATAGAACACGTCCATGTTTACACCTCAATCAGAATAGAACACGTCGGTGTTTACACCTCAATCAGAATAGAACACGCCCATGTTTACACCTCAACCAGAATAGAACACGTCGGTGTTTACACCTCAATCAGAATAGAACACGCCCATGTTTACACCTCAACCAGAATAGAACACGCCCATGTTTACACCTCAGTCAGAACAGAACACGTCCATGTTTACATCTCAATCAGAATAGAACACGTCGGTGTTTACACCTCAATCAGAATAGAACACGTCCATGTTTACACCTCAACCAGAATAGAACACTTCGGTGTTTACACCTCAATCAAAATAGAACACGCCCATGTTTACACCTCAACCAGAATAGAACACGTCAACGTTTACACCTCAGTCAGAATAGAACACGTCCATGTTTACACCTCAATCAGAATAGAACACGCCCATGTTTACACCTCAATCAGAATAGAACACGCCCATGTTTACACCTCAACCAGAATAGAACACGTCGGTGTTTACACCTCAATCAGAATAGAACACGCCCATGTTTACACCTCAACCAGAATAGAACACGCCCATGTTTACACCTCAGTCAGAATAGAACATGTCCATGTTTACACCTCAATCAGAATAGAACACGCCCATGTTTACACCTCAATCAGAATAGAACACGTCCATGTTTACATCTCAATCAGAATAGAACACGCCCATGTTTACACCTCAATCAGAACAGAATACGTCCATGTTTACACCTCAATCAGAATAGAACACGTCCATGTTTACACCTCAATCAGAACAGAACACGTCCATGTTTACATCTCAATCAGAACAGAACACGTCCATGTTTACACCTCAATCAGAACAGAACACGTCCATGTTTACATCTCAATCAGAATAGAACACGTCCATGTTTACACCTCAATCAGAACAGAACACGTCCATGTTTACACCTCAATCAGAATAGAACACGTCCATGTTTACACCTCAATCAGAATAGAACACGCCCATGTTTACACCTCAGTCAGAACAGAACACGCCCATGTTTACATCTCAATCAGAATAGAACACGTCCATGTTTACATCTCAATCAGAATAGAACACGTCCATGTTTACACCTCAGTCAGAATAGAACACGTCCATGTTTACATCTCAATCAGAATAGAACACGTCCATGTTTACACCTCAATCAGAACAGAACACGTCCATGTTTACACCTCAATCAGAATAGAACACGTCCATGTTTACACCTCAATCAGAACAGAACACGTCCATGTTTACACCTCAATCAGAACAGAACACGTCCATGTTTACACCTCAATCAGAATAGAACACGTCCATGTTTACACCTCAGTCAGAATAGAACACGTCCATGTTTACATCTCAATCAGAACAGAACACGTCCATGTTTACACCTCAATCAGAACAGAACACGTCCATGTTTACACCTCAATCAGAATAGAACACGTCCATGTTTACACCTCAATCAGAACAGAACACGTCCATGTTTACATCTCAATCAGAACAGAACACGTCCATGTTTACACCTCAATCAGAATAGAACACGTCCATGTTTACATCTCAATCAGAACAGAACACGTCCATGTTTACACCTCAATCAGAATAGAACACGTCCATGTTTACACCTCAATCAGAACAGAACACGTCCATGTTTACATCTCAATCAGAACAGAACACGTCCATGTTTACACCTCAATCAGAATAGAACACGTCCATGTTTACACCTCAATCAGAACAGAACACGTCCATGTTTACACCTCAATCAGAATAGAAAACAATACCCTCAGACACCGCCAATCATTTCTGAGTAAATATCTGACCAACCCATAGCACCGCTGAGATTTGGACCTGGTTCTCAGCTCAGGTGGGCTGGCAGATTTTTTCCTGCACTTAAAACTCGTTGGTATGAAAAAAATGATGGTTAACGGTCCAATAATGATCATTAATTTTCATTTAAAAAATGCCAAATGTGCATCCCTGGGTGCTTGGGTGGCACAATGGTAAAACATCTAGATTCCATTCGCAGCTCTGCTATCAGCCGGCCAGGCGCCCACATACAGACATGAGTGGCTAATGTTGAGGCACTGCACAGAGATGATGAAAAATGGAGAGCAGTGCGTGACTCTCAGAACGCGTTACTGATCTCCGTGTGAACCCGTCTCAATCCACTACACAGGTCGGATGGGGTACAGCTCTCCTCAGCCAGGGTGGAGGTCTACAGCATTAGTGGAGAGATTTAATTGGGGTAATTGGATATGACATTTTTATTAACACCACTTACTTGTACTTCTACTTTCAATATTTAAATACATTAATATCAGAAAATTACTTTTAATATCCAAGTACACTAAACATCAGATAGCTGTACTTTTATACTTTATACACCACTGCTAGATTGGCAGGAAAAAGGAAATATGTATAAATATACATGGGCGTAAAACACGCATCCCTAACCTATTTACGCACATTTAGAAATCCAGTTTTGCCTTGAATGCCTTAAAACGAGTCCAGCTGCAGCCTAGGATCATATTTCCCAAATCCTCCTAACACACAGCGCCGGCAGTGATCAGGATATCAGATTTATGTGATTTTCATTCTGCACGTCTGGTTCGATATCATCAAATGTCATTTATTATTACGTTCTTTTATAAAAACCACCTGCTGTGTGTGTCGAGCGGGTAAATTAGCTTCCCAAAAGAAACCCTCATTCATCCACTTTCCTTAAAATACCTGACAATCTTTCATCTTTTCATTCTTTATATATGAATTAGATTATGAATAAATGAATGAATTTTCATTCCCTTTTTATATTAAGCCGTTTTTATGTTGGTGTGTTTGCTAAGCTCGAAGAACCGCAGTTAGCAAGCGGGCAATCACTTGTAATGAGCATCTGCTGCCAACTAGTGGACACACTGAGAACTGCAGGCTGTGTTTCACTCCTGTTAATAATGAGGTCGTGGGTTTTGTGTCGCATTTCTGTGGGATTTTGAGGAATCAGACATGAACACAAAGAAACAGTTAACACAAATAAACACAATAATAATAATAATAATAGTAATAACGCTGCTGATTTATTTTGCGTGTACTCTGAATGCTGAAATGAACATAAATCATCACTGAGGCTGATATAAATATTTTATTTACAGATTTATATGAGGTGAGATGTTTCCCTAATGGGTTTAATAATGCAAACCACGCTCTCCATTCATCACTGTGGCACACTACCTGTCTCACTATTTTTACTGTCTCACTCTCCTATTGTCTTATTTTCTTACCATCTATTTCACTGTGCAAATCTCTTAGACAGACAGACAGATAAATAGTGAGGCAGACAGATAGATAGATAAACAGACAGACAGATAGATAGATACATAGACAGACCCACTTAAGCATCTAGCAGAAGTGCAAAGAATAATAGTAAACGTTTATATCTATGATATCAAACCAAGCTTTTCTTATTGTCTTTATAGAGCTTACAGAATCATGCCGGAACAGGAAAGGACCTTCCCTAAACTGTTGCTGCAAAGTTAGAAGCATATCATTTCCTTTATATCATTTATTTATTACACCTATTAGCAACTGTTGAGGCTGAAACATGTGAATTCAGTTAGACAGGGCGTCCCAATACTTTTGTCCATGTGGTGTATTTTATTCGTACGTATCTGATTGTAGCTTCTCGTGTGTAATCGTGTGTAACTGCAGTTATTGTGCTGTAATCGTTGTACATTAATTATGCATCTTTAACAGCACGTCCGGGATTTTTTCCCTCTTCGCTCAGACGGCTTCACGCGTTCACCCTGTCATCAGAACGAACACATCACAGGCCGCCATTTCTCCGTGACAACTGGAATTGGTGCGCGGTGACGAGTCTCCTCACCGAAATTAAATATTTTACATTGGATCCGCATCAGCCGCCGGAACGTAACGCGGGGCTGGTAAGTGGCGATGGCTCGTGGCGGCGGCTGTCAGTCCGTACGATAGAGTAAATGAAACCGTCCTCAGAATTCCGAGACAACTTTAAATAAAAAGATCGCTCACGTAACCCAGATACCACCGGGTTCCAGATCATGTTTTATTCATGTGGCGGCAAGTGTGTAGGAAATAAGAACCTAAATTATACTGATAAAATAAGTGGCTCTCACATGCTTTACTCCACTCTAAATATGTCATACCCAGCTCCCCAAACACCTGACCTCAGTGTGTTGTTTGTGTGCAACGACCCCTCAGTCCTGGGACCGTATGGACTTGTGTTGTGGTCTCCATCGCTTCCCTGTTATTGGTGGACAGGTTCATAACTCCCAGTTGTTCCTTAGGTCTTCTATGGTGGGTTATATCACTGATATACATATATATATATATATATATATATATATACTCTTGTGTAGCCCTAGACACTTTGTAGTTCTACAATTACTGACTGTAGTCCATCTGTTTCTCTACATGCTTAGTTAGCCCCCTTTCATGCTGTTCTTCAATGGTCAGGACCCCCACAGGACCACCACAGAGCAGGTATTATTTAGGTGGTGGATGATTCTCAGCACTGCAGTGACACTGACATGGTGGTGGTGTGTTAGTGTGTGTTGTGCTGGTATGAGTGGATCAGACACAGCAGTGCTGCTGGAGTTTTTGAATACCGTGTCCACTCACTGTCCACTCTATTAGACACTCCTACCTAGTCGGTCCACCTTGTAGATGTAAAATCAGAGACGATCGCTCATCTATTGCTGCTGTTTGAGTCGGTCATCTTCTAGACCTTCATCAGTGGCGACAGGACGCTGCCCACGGGGCGCTGTTGGCTGGATATTTTTGGTGGGTGGACGATTCTCAGTCCAGCAGCGCTGCCGTGTCTGATCCACTCATACCAGCACAACACACACTAACACACCAGCACCATGTCAGTGTCACTGCAGTGCTGAGAATCATCCACCACCTAAATAATACCTGCTCTGTGGGGGTCCTGGGAGAGATGTTATTGCTGATCGGTGTATACTAGTAACTTACTTTTGCTAGTCCAGCACCTTAACCACTAAGCTACCACTGCAATGCAAGATATTTAGATTTATCCGAGGGGAGAGATGAACTAAGATCTTTTAAAGGATCAAAATTATTCATTATGACCGGGTATAAATTATTCATACAAAAAAAACTATTAATCAATGTCTGTCTTTAAAATGGGGCATTTGTGCTCTTAGCTCAGTAAAGGCGTTGAAAATTTGGCCGCTAAATCATCTTTTTTTTTATATCAGAGAAAAAACATAATATTTTTAAATACAATGATTTAACTTTGAATGAGTTAACCCTTAACCCTAATTCTGAAGCGAACCCATCTGAGACCTCGCCCACATGCATATTAAAATCACCAACCACTAACACGTTGAAAACAGATTTATTTATTCAGGCCTTTGATTCATTTTCTTTTAGACTAGGGGTGTGTGGCTCCGGTCCTGGAGGTCTGGGGTCGGGGCGGACTGGTGCTCGCATGGTTTGTCAGGTTTGCTGGCGCTGCGTGTTGGCTTCTGGTTGCGTCCAGCTTCTGGACTCTGGGACCGGAACTATCCACCCCGAATATAGACAAAGGTGCAGAGCTTGGGGGGTTCTTGGTCATAGAAACTTGTGGTGATCAGGGATGTTGGGTTGCTGTCGTTCTCAGGTTTGATGACGGTGGGGAGATGGGCGCTGATGTCCTGTGAAAGCCTTCATGACTGTGTTACCTGCTCGCTCTCCCTTTCAGTCCTGCTGTAATAATTCGGGGTGTCGGAGTCTAAAGCTACTCTCTGCAAAACTGACATCTTACTTAATTAACATTTTACATTTTTAACTAAATTTTTTTTATTGTTTTACCCCGAGGTGGTTCTGATGGAAACCTGTTTACCCACCCGAGGTTAAGGAATGAAGTCGAGACTGCCGTGCCAACAATGCTGCTCCTACTAGATGTGACGAGAACCTGGCGTGTTTGCACCAAGAATGTCAAGTACTCACTACAGACTTTATCACAGACTACACTGGTTCGTTCCTCTTAAGGTTTTTTTCCTGTAATTTTAAGGGAGTTTTTCCTTGCCACTGTTGCCCTCGGCTTGCTCAACAGGGGTTTTTGTTTTTGTATCTGTTGGTCTGTATTGGATTCTGTAAAGTTGCTTTGAGACAATGTCTACTGTAAAAAGCGCTATATAAATAAACTTGACTTGACTTGACGTTCTTTTACCCAAGTCCTGCAGAAGAAAAACTCTCTAGATCTGGTTCTTTAGATCCTCAAAACTTAAAAATTCTCCCGAGAGGCGGCGTGACACTAGACAAAGGGCAAAGCGGACCCATCTGTGGCCAACCATCACAAAGTCATGATGGTGTATTGACATGACATGACATGGACAGCGAGACCTCGTCCCTGGTGAGCGGTCATCCTTGGAAGCAGATAATCACTTCTTTGACACTCCAGGCTTAAGCCAAGACTTTATTAAATATAAAAAAAAAGTGTAGCACTCTTGGAACGAGATCTCACGTCAATTACATCCTTAATTTCAAAACTTTTTTCATTAGGCAAACAGGAATTTTTGACACGATCGTCTCTGTTAATTTCTAGTCACTGTAAAATGAAAATCTTTGACGGACGACGTCTATCTGTCCTTGGTCCATTTACGACCTTTGACCTCTCCCTCTGGGAGCGACATCAGCACAGAAACTGTTTCTTAGAAGCTTCATGGATCGGATTTACACGACCGAGAACCCAAACACAAGCCTCGGATTACTGTATTCAATGTTCGGTGTCAGCTGAGGTGATATAAAGCATGTCGCAGTTAGACTCAAGAGCGATGGAACCAGCTTTCTGCTAAATGTCAGTCATGAGTCACGTACTGGAAGTCTGGTGCATGACATTTGGGAAGCCTTAATGGTCATTCTGGAGAACCATGTGCTTTCAACTTGTGGAAACAGTTCCGTAAACACCCGGTCTTGTTCAGGATGATGTTGCCCCCATTTGGTGCTGGACAAACTGGAAGAAAATTGCACCCCGTCCAACACAAACCCACCCAAAGCCCAAACTTAGGACCTTCACGGTCATCAAATTATGAATGTGAGGCCTGGACACTGAAGAAAGAGGAAGAACCATGCAAAAAGTGCATTTTATCCAAACTGATTTATAGGTGTGCAATTTAAGCAATTGAGAATGAAAGGTCTTGCTCAGGGGTCCAACAGTGGCAGCCTGGCTGTAGTGGGTCTTGAACCGGCAACCTTATAATTACCAGTCCAGTACCTTAACCGCTAAGCTACCACTACCCTACCTGTATTTCATTTCAGTCCTACTGTTTTTTTTTTGTCTATGTGGATTCTCACCCTTCCATAGAACTGTGTTTCCTCGTTTTTGAAACCCATAGCAGCTGTTTAAAAGAGAACCTGAGCCACTACAGGTAACAGATTCCCAAAATATAAACCCTTCAGCCTGGCACCTGTCGAGGAGGCGTCGGGTTCATTGAGATGCTGAGCGTGTCGCTACAACGCAGAAGTGAGCGTCAGCGTCGTGATACTGAGCTGCATTGTTTTTTTATTTCTCTATGGATGATGAAGGAAAAACATCTAGAAGCTGATTTATTAGTAGAAACAACCAATAAACGTTATCAATTACATTTTTCGGGATTTAGCAGACGCTTTTATCCAAAACTGCTTACAGTACTGTATCAGTATACAGTCTAAGCAACTGAGGGTTAAGGGCCTCACTCAAGGGCCCAATGGTGGCAATGATGGTCCTTAAACCAGCAACCTTTTGATTACTAGTCCAGTACCTCAACCGCTAGACTACATCTGCCCTCATGCAACACATACAATTTATATACGGACAAAAGTATTGGGACGCCCCTTTTGAATGTGTTTTTCAGCCAGAGCAGTTGCAAACGTGTAATAAATCAGTTATATAAAGAAAATTAAATGCTTCTGACTTTGCAGGAACAGTTTAGGGAAGGCCACACTCAACAGCTCTGGGATGAACCGGAACTCCGACATCAGCACCCAGCCAAATAAAAATACAAATGCTGTTATGTTTTGAACAGGCACAAATCCCTACAGATACTTCAAAGAGCACATGTTAGAGTTTGCTGTATTTTAATATTGGTTACCATAGCCTAGTGGTTAAGGTACAGGACTAGTAATCAAAAGGTCGCTGGTTCAAGCACGACCACTGCCAGGTTGCCACTGTTGGGCCCTTGAGCAAGGCCCTAAACCCTCAGTTGCTCAGACTGTATACTGTAACTGTAATGTAAGCCACTTTGGATAAAGGTGTCCGCTAAATGCTAAAAATGTTTGTTTTTGGAACAGGATGTCCAACCAGTTAATGCTCAGGTGTCCAGATACTTTTGACCACATAGTGAAAGTAAACCATGTGTTAATGGATCTTGTCTTGCTGGCCCAGTAAAAGGACTGTTGTTTATTTAATATCACTCATGTTTAGTAATAAGTGGCAGTCGTAGCCTAGCGGTTAGGGTTAGTAATCAAAAGGTCACTGGTTCAACGCCACCACTGCCAGGTTGTTACTGTTGGGCCCTTGAGCAAGGCCCTTAACCCTCAATTGCTTAGATATCATACTGTCACAGTGCTGTAAGTCGCTTTGGTCTGCTAAACGCCGTAAATGTAAGTATTGTAAAACACAGGATGTAACACTTAACAGGGCTGTCCGCATACTTTTGGTCTGCATACAGACAGACAAATCTTCTGTCTCGTTCTTATTTCATTAAAGACACCATCAGCAGGCGTCTCCCGCCCCGCCCCGCCCATCTCCATCAGCTCTTCTAAGCTTTAGAACGTTTCTGTTCTGTTGGAGTGGTGCATGAGAATGAGACTGCAGGTACTCGGGTTTGACAGTGAATCCCCCTCGGTGCGTTTGAGCCGGGAGACGGATCGCTCGTGGGATTTGAGACGGGAGCCGATCCGCCCCGCCGAGTTCCCGTCGCCGTTTCGACACCCTCTCTCTCCGCGCCGGAGCGATCCGGGATATTAAGACGAGTGTCGGGGGGACGAGTATTATCACTCTTACAGCGATACGCCGCGCTGGAGAGAGAGACGTGTTCAGCGGCTCCGCTAAGAACAACAGGAAATAAGAAACAGACACAAAGCCCGATAGTCATGATCATTAATCCTGAGACACGACGCAGCGCCGCACAACAGCAGAAACAAACTTCATTTAAACGTCTGCGGTGTAAAAGTCGCAGTGTGAGCGTCTCTCAGCAAATCATTTTAATACAATTCCAGCCCCGCCAATTTTCCTCCCAATCTAGTCATATCCAATTCCCTGATTCTATTTCACCTGTACTGCTGCAGACCTCCACTCCTGACCGAGGAGGTCACACGCTAATCCCCATTATCCCCCGTCTGAGCCCTTCAGACATCCCGCTTCAAAAACAAGTGACCTCTATCTGACTACAACTGCCCTACAGACTATAACTCATATAGACTACAACTGCCCTATAGACTATAACTGCCCTATAAACTACAACTGCCCTATAGACTATAACTCCTATAGACTATAACTGCCCTATAGACTATAACTCCTATAGACTATAACTGCCCTATAGACTATAACTCCTATAAACTACAACTGCCCTATAGACTATAACTCCTATAGACTATAACTGCCCTATAGACTATAACTCCTATAGACTATAACTGCCCTATAGACTATAACTCCTATAAACTACAACTGCCCTATAGACTATAACTCCTATAGACTATAACTGCCCTATAGACTATAACTCCTATAGACTACAACTGCCCTATAGACTATAACTCATATAGACTATAACTGCCCTATAGACTATAACTCCTATAGACTACAACTGCCCTATAGACTATAACTCCTATAGACTATAACTGCCCTATAGACTATAACTGCCCTATAGACTATAACTCCTATAGACTACAACTGCCCTATAGACTATAACTCCTATAGACTATAACTGCCCTATAGACTATAACTCCTATAGACTATAACTGCCCTATAGACTATAACTCCTATAAACTACAACTGCCCTATAGACTATAACTCCTATAGACTATAACTGCCCTATAGACTATAACTCCTATAGACTATAACTGCCCTATAGACTATAACTCCTATAAACTACAACTGCCCTATAGACTATAACTCCTATAGACTACAACTGCCCTATAGACTATAACTCCTATAGACTACAACTGCCCTATAGACTATAACTCCTATAGACTACAACTGCCCTATAGACTATAACTCATATAGACTATAACTGCCCTATAGACTATAACTCCTATAAACTACAACTGCCCTATAGACTATAACTCATATAGACTATAACTGCCCTATAGACTATAACTCCTATAGACTATAACTGCTATACTATAACACACACACACACACACGTACACACACACACACACACACACACACACACACACACACACAGAGTTAATGTAGTATCAGGATCAGGAGCGCTTGGTAGAGTATCAGTTCTGTCTCCAGCTCTTGTTGTCTTTCATTAGGAAGAAAAATCAGCTCGTTTTTATTTCCTTCAGCCGGTGAAGGCGAGCAAAGTAAAAAATGATTTTATTATTCGTGACTCGGCGTTCACCACGAGCTGCCGCGCCGGTAATGATGCCGTCGTATCGTTACACCGGAGCTAAACGGCAGCGGCTGAATCAGATGTAATAAATCTGTGTATAAACTCTGATTATTCACTCATTCACTGTCTGTTTTACCACCGTGTTATCCGACTCAGGGTCACGGTGGGATGGAAACACCCCGGACAGATCGCCAGTTCATCACAGGGCAAATACACACACACACTTGGACTGCAGGTCTTTGGACTGTGGGAGGAAACCGGAGCATCCAGAGAAAACCCACACAGACATGGGGAGAACATGCAAACTCCACACAGAAAGAACCCAGACCGCTCTACCTGGGAATCGAACCCAGGACCTTCTGTGTGTGTGTGTGTGTGTGTGTGTGTGTGTTTGCCCTGTGATGGACTGGCGACCTGTCTAGGGTGTTTCCTACCCTTTGCCAAGTAAATTGCACCCACCCCGACCCTGACCAGGATAAAGCATTGGTAAAACAGACAATGAACAATGATAATAATAATAATAACAATAATAATAATAATAATAATAATAAATAAATAATAAATAATAATAATAATAATAATAATAATAAAATAATAATAAAATAATAATAATAATAATAAAATAATAATAAATAATAATAACAAAAATAATAATAAAAAAAAAAAATTATAATAATAATAATAATAATAATAAAATAATAATAAATAATAATAATAAAATAATAATAAATAAAAATAATAGTAATAACAAAAATAATAATAATAAAAAATAATAATAATAATAACAGTAATAAAAATACTACTACTAATAATAATAATAATAAATAATAATAATAATAATAAATAATAATAATATTAATAATAATATTAATAACAGTTTATTATGATTTGTTAATTGTAATTATTAACTATTTACAATCAGCTATGGGAATCAGAGCTTATTTTATTACACCTGTTAGCAACTGTTGTAGCTACAAATTCAGTAATTAGAAGGGGCGTCCCAATACTTTTGTCCTTATAGTGTAAGTGCTGGTGCTCAGGATCTAGTAAATCAATAAACTATAAATAACTCTTAACATCTCTAATCTATAAAAGCTTTGCATTAGGACTGAAACCCACAAGAACGAGAGTTCGTCATAGTTTTAGATCATAAACCGGTCACGTGTCCATCACGGGCGCTCTCTCCTGACCCGCTGTAGCTGTCATTGATTTTATTAGCGCTATAAGAGCCGCTTAATGACGGCAGGGGTGAACAGTCAGAGGATTACCAGAAGACGTCCTATTGCATGGCTTTAAAATATTCATAGGGATCATATTTCCTCAGCCATCCAGGGAATACTGACTGTCACCAGCGCCATCAGAGCTAAGAGCTACAGCGTCTCCGCCGCGGAGGATTTACTGAATATAAGAAGCACTGTGAAGGTCGGGGACGGCTGGGTTTTTCTGGTTGGTTTCTGGTTGTTGTTGTTGCTTTGATTTGTACATGTTGTGTGACTGGGTTGTTTTATAAATACACCCCAATACACTAAACTGGGGGCAGACGGGAGCGGGCGTTGGCGCTCGGGTGGTAAAATACACTAGTCCATTAGCGCTTCGAATCTCAGCTCTGCTATCAGCCGACCGGGTGCATACACAGACACAAGATGGGCTGTGTGTCTGTACAGTGAGGGACAAGGCCGAACAGGGTTCCTGGTCGCTGGTGTAAGTGCTCCCTCTGCTGGCCGGCGATCACGGATAGCAGTGAGACCCCACCTCCTGACAGGTGAAAAGAAGCGATCAGAGGATGAGAGATTGGACGGATGTTTTTCTTGCTTGTTTGTTTGTTTTTAACACGTTCTTGTTTACTCGCCCTCGACATTTCGTCATGTTGATTTTTTAAGGCTGTACGTATCTATCTATCTATCTATCTATCTATCTATCTATCTATCTATCTATCTATCTATCTATCTACCTGTCTGTCTGTCTGTCTATCTATCTGTCTGTCTATCTATCTGTCTGTCTATCTATCTGTTTATCTGTCTATCAAATAAAATAAAATCAAGGTTTATTTGTCACATACATAGTCATACACGGTACAACTGGCAGTGAAATGCTTTTGTGACTGCTCCGCCACAGTAATTACAAATCTACAAAATGGTTAAAAAAATATACTTTACAAAAAAATATAGAATGTTTTTAAAAGTAAGAATGTAGAAACATTAGAAAAATTTACAATATAATTAAAAAGAGCAATTTAAAGTGAACAAGTGTGTAAAGTGACAAGTAGTGCAGAAACTGTGCAACATAATGCTATACAGATGTGATTTTTACACAAATACTAAACTATACATATACATACATATATATATATAACTGTATACACGCATATACTTATATACATATACATATGTCCACATATATACACATATACAGTCATGTGAAAGCATGTCTATCTGTCTGTCTGTCTATCTATCTGTCTGTCTGTCTATCTATCTGTCTGTCTGTCTATCTGTCTGTCTGTCTATCTATCTGTTTATCTTTATGTCTGTCTGTCAGTCTGTCTGTCAGTCTGTCTATCATCTATCTATCTATCTATCTATCTATCTGCCTCTCTGTCTGTCTGTCTATTTTTTCCCATAAATTCATTATTACTAATAGAGATGTAAAAATATTATTCCATATTTCTGACACAATACATTTTGTTAAACATAACTTACTTCACCGTATCTCATTTAGAGGGGCGCTCGGGTGGCGCAGCGGTAAATGACACACGCCCACTTCCACTGGGATCCGGGGTTTGAATCCCCAGCGGTGCTACTGTCCGGTCGGGCGTGAAAATGTCATTGCTCCTGAATTAAATAAACTTTACAGCAACACCGTTAGCAGCTATAAACGCCCGAGCTTAGTTTTACTTTCACATCACTGTGGAGGAATTTTACATCATACATGTCAAAGAGCAGGAAAACTCTGTTCATTTTTTACATTTTACATTTTCAGCATTTAGCAGACGCTTTTATCCAAAGCGACTTACACAGTGAGCGGAACACAATGAGCAATTGAGGGTTAAGGGCCTTGCTCAGGGACCCAACAGTGGCAACTTGGTGGTGGCGGGGCTTGAACCGGCAACCTTCTGTTTACCAGTCCAGTACCTTAACCACTGAGCTATCACTGGCCCCTGTTCAATTAGCTTTTCACAAATAAAATCTAAAACCATAAACAATTTAAATAAAAATATGTTAAAGTCAGAGTTTTATGGTATTTCTGAGTAGGTGAAAGTGACCGTGTCATCATTACCTTGATTCTGATCCGTCCCATCGTTCCTCACATGACTTTGATCCAGTAAATTACGTCATAGAAATTCAGACATTCAAGTATTTCCCATGATTCATTGTTCTGGGATTGGAACTGCCATTGACAAGTGCACCTCCCAGTGGTGTAGATGCTCAACAGCACGGCTGAGATTCGAACCCTATACTGCATGCACCGAGCACTCCAGTTACGCTGGTTATATTTACATTTTACAATTGGGGATTAAGGGCCTTGCTCAAGGGCCCAACAGTGGCAACTTGGCATTCAACTTGGCATTGAATTACTAGTCCAGTACCTTTAAATGCTGAGGTAGCTAGCCGGTCATGGTGGGTACAATTCACCAAGCAGGAAGCACCCTGGGGCGGCACCGTGGCTCAGTGGGTAGCACTGTCGCCTCACAGCAAGAAGGCCCTGGGTTCAATCCCCAGGTGGGGCGGTCCGGGTCCTTTGCATGTTCTCCCTGTGTCTGCATAGGTTTCCTCCCACAGTCCAAAAACATGCAGTCAGGTTAATTGGAGACACTGAATTGCCCTATAGGTGAATGGGTGTGTGAGTGTGTGTGCTCTGAGATGGATTGGCGCCCCGTCCAGTGTGTTACTGTGTGCCTTGCGCCCATTGAAAAGCCGGGATAGGCTCCAGCACCCCCAGAGACCCTGATTGGATAAGCGGTTAAGAAATTGACTGAGTGAGGAAACACCCTGGACAGGTCGCCAGTCTATCACAGGGCAAACACACGCGCGCACACACACACACACACACACACACACACTTAGGGGCAATTTAGTATCTTCAGTTAACCTGACTGCATATCTTTATACTGTCGGAGGAATCCGGAACCCCTGGGGAGAACATGCAAACCCCACACAGAAAGGACCCGGGCCGCCCCACCTGGGAATTGAAAGCAGGACCTTCTTGCTGTGTGGCATCAGTACTACCCACTGAGCCACCGTGGTAATAATAACAATAGAAGCAGCTTCATTAGTGTCTCAGACTTTTGGCCTCTCAGTATGTTTGTAAATGTGCTGTATTTTTACTTTTACCTTATTTACTATAACTGTAGGTTCTCTTTTGTACGACCTGTCAGTCTGAAAGAGAGTAAATACTTTAGATTTGTTTACATCGCTTTATATGACTCTGTATACAGTCAGTCGTTGATGCAGTGTTAGCAGAACCCACGTGTTAGCGCGTCAGTAAAAGACGGTGTTTAGTGTCTTGCGCCATCTGGTGGTCAGCAGTGGAGTTGCTGCTCCTACATGAACATTTAGTGCAAGGGGGGTCCAAACTTTTCTTGCTGGGGGCTAGATTGAGTAAAAAATGTACAAACACGGGGCCACAGAGTATTTAGTAATAAAAGAAATAAAAATATAACAGAGCTCCTGATTACTCACAATTCCACCTCCTGTTTATATAAGGAATTAATTATCTATCGTCCACAGTGTCGTGAGTTCACTCACCAGTTTATAATCCTAACAGAAAGAGTATTATACTTCTTTAAATTAAACATACCCACTTCCCTCTGAACCCTCTTCTGCGTTCGGCGTCTAGTTTCTGTTTCTCTGGAGCCGCCGCGTTAATCCAAAACCTGAGGATCGTTAATGTAGGTGCGACGTTAATGTTCTGAGTCGAGGGAAAGAAGACGGGGAGAGTTTTAGTTTTGTTTAATGTGAGAGCGCCACCCAGAGTTCAAACAGTTCAAGCAGTTTTTTTAAACCTGTGTAATAGCGGCATAACTTTAATTTTATTTCTAACAAACCTCACGAGCTGTTTTAAAACGATAACCCCTGAGTTTGGACACCCCTGATCTAGTGCTTCTGTACTTCCAGCATTTAGAAGATGATTTTATCCAAAGTGACTTACAAGTTGGACTGAATATAGTGCAAGAAATTGACTTTAAATGCAAAAGACCAAACCTTTGAAAAAGCCCAAGCACCTACCTTTGGGCCTGGATTTTGGATAATCGCCCTTCCTGCATGATTCTTGTTTCTAATTTCATATATTAGTTTCAAACTTGAATCTGCTGAGTATTAATATCTGCATAAACAAATACATACAGTAAGTAAAATATGTGCTACTGTGTGTATTATTTGGAAATCATTTTGATTGGCACAGTGGGTAGAGCTGTCGCCTCACAGCAAGAAGGGCCTGGGTTTGATTCCCTGTCCTTTCTGTGTGGAGTTTGCATGTTCTCCTTGTATCTGTGTGGGTTTCCTCCCACAGTCCAAAGACCTGCAGCCTGGATAATTGAAGCGAGTGTTTTCTACATTTCGACCAATGAATCAGACCCACTGTGACCCTGACCAGGACAAAGCGTGTAAATGTTAAAACAGACAAAGACTGAACTGTATTTTACTCGTCTTAATTATCCAAACGTAGTTATTATTTAGCATAATAATAGAGTAATTTAGCATTTAGCATTGTATAATAAAACAACAAACATTTAATCCCACACTGTGAAGCAAAACCTCAATCTTAATATTTAATCCTTAATCTCACACTGTGAGGAAAAAACACAGATCAATCCAGCGATTAGGACCTAGGAAACATCCTTTAACACAAAAATATAGGATATTGGAGATATGGGTTCGAACCTCAGTCCTGCTCACTGTCTGTGTAGATGTTCGTGTCCTTAGATATGCAGTAGGTGTATTGGTTGGTCTAAATTGGCGCTAGATTTGAAGGCCTGGATGGATGAGCAAGGACATGATGACAAAGAAATTCATCCTTCAGGATCTTCTGAGCAGGTCTGGATTTATTACAAATGTTATTATTTTTTCATTAATAAATCATCAAAATTGATGAGAAGCTGCTGAACTCAATATGCACCACTAGGGGGCAACACTGCACCACCTACTGTGTTTTCTGATTCTGCGCATGTGCTGTAGATTGATTCTCAATGTGGAACACAAACCCACACACAGCTCATCTATACTGGGTTCGATATCTGCGTCCAAAACCTGCATCCAATCCAACCCCCCCACCCACCACACAGCACCAGTAACGAACCGTGACTCTTAAATCTCGTCCCTCTGACCCCCCTCACACTTCCCTCGTCTGAAACAAGTCCTGTAAAATTTACGAAACTAAAATGAAGTCGATCGTTTTATTTACATTTATTTTAGAAGTCAATAGAGTATCATAATGTCTTTTTACATGGCTGATTTATTACACCTGTGCTGAGAGCAAATGTTATGGCTGAAACACGTGACTTCCAAAACTAGAAGTGGTGTCCCAATACTTTTGCCCTTTTTATTCATTTAGTCACCTCATCTTTCCATCCTGAGCTCTTTGCTTCCACTCAAAGACTTTATGGACAAAAGTATTGGGACTAAATATCTAAATATATTTTCTCCCCCTTCTTTTCGTTACCTCACATTTCTGCAACCACAAATCAGAATAGAAAAAATGCAAATAATACAAAAAAAAAAAATGTGTGTGTTTTTTATTGACTTTGACTTTTATTTGATTGCAGACTAAATTAACCTGAGATGACTCATGTTTTGTCTGGTCAGCTTCATTTTTTTTACAAACACCCATTCACACAAAAAAGTTGAGACAGGGACAGTTTAGAGCTAGTAATGAGGTAATAAATAATTACATAAGCAAATAAAAAAATAAAAAAAAATACATAAATACAAAAAAAAATACATAAATACAAAAATAAATACATAAATAAATAAATAAATACATAAATATATAAATAAATACATAAATATATAAAAAAATAAAAAAATAAATGAATACATACATATATATAAATTAATAAGTAATTACATACATAAATACATAAATAAATAAATACATAAATAAATACATTCATAAATACAGAAATACCTAAATAAATAAATAAATAAATATATAAATAAATAAATACATATATATATATATATATATATATATATATATATATATATATATATATACTGTATATATATATATATATAAATAAATAAATAAATAATTACATACATACATACATACATACATACATACATACATACATACATACATACATACATAAATAAATAAATAAATACATTAATTAATTAATTATTAAACAGGCGATTGTAATCATGCTTTGGTACAAAATCAGTATCCACAATCATCTATCCATCCTGCTTTTATTTTTATTTTTTTCTCCAAATCTAGTCGTATCCAGTTCCCTGTAGTACCTGCTCCCCTGCTGTAGACCTAACAAATCAGACACCCCTCAGACACGTGTGCATTTGCCAAACGCTTCTTTTCACCTGCACCAGGGGTTCACACATTGATCAGTATCGCGCGAGTACGGAGTCACATTATACCCTGTCTCTGTGCAGTACTTCGACCAGCCAGCAGAGGCCGCTATTGCAGCAGAGATGAGGAATCACTCAGGCCCTTCCAATCCACAGCTATGTCTGTGTGGGCGCCCAGGTGGCCGATAGCAGAACTGAGATTAGAACGTAAGTGTTTTACCGCTGTGCCACCCAAACTCCCCTGATTTTTATACTCTTATTAGATGTTTTTTCTTCATATGTTCTCTCGTCTAATCCAAAAATTTTACTTTTCATTTTCTTCCCCGTTTTTCTCTTCATCCTTTCATGTTCCATCTCTGCTTTTTTGTCATAACCGCATCCCCCAATCTCCCCGTCTCTCTCCATTAATCCACTCTGTGCCTTTAATTACCAGCAATCAGCAAATGCACGTGAACCAGCCGAACGGACGTTCCTAAAAAAAAAATAACAGAACGTATGCGCAGACCTCCACACACACACACACACACACACACACACACACACACACACACACACACACACACAGAGAGAGAGAGCACACAAATTACCGGCCCAAAGTAAAAGCAATTTGTTGATGTTTGTGAGTTGTTCGAGTCGACAGAGAGCGGGTACAGAGAGCGGGTACATCTTCTTGAACATAATTGCTGCTGTAATGACTTTTTCCCAGTAACGTGGAAAAAAAGCGGAGACTCGCCAGCCGCCGAAACGTCCGCGCGCACGGCCAGGCCTCCCAGAGAGCGGAGCTGAGTCACGCGCCTCTCAGGCAGTCGAAGCGTCCCCGCGACCCTCCCGACCGCTCTCCTAATACCCTCCTAATGGGCTCCGTTTAATGCGTGCCGAACGATTATTGCAGGCTCGGCACCGCTCCGATCCTCCGCGCCGAGGTTCGAGCCAGGCTGCGCATGCATCACCGCCATCAGCAGAACGCCTGCCGTAATCAGGCCGCGGTGGGCTAACGCACGGGCCACGCTAACAGGCGAGCCGTCCTGTTCTGTTCCGCGGCGTGCAGACTTTAAACGGGGCGTCACCGACGGCCTAATGAGTGAAGGAGGTTCTGATTGCAGCGTGTACGCAGAATCAACACTGGAACAAACATTAATGCTGTTTGTGTATAGATTAAAGACCGACACCTCACGTCCAAAAGCGCTGGAACAGCGGCTAAACTGCTAATAGATGCTAACAGGAAGCTAAGACGCTTTACGCTATATGGCCAAACGTATGTGGATGCCGGATCATGAGCTTGTTTTATATCAAGTTTCAAAACTGTGTGTGTTTATATTAAATCACTCCGTCGTTCCTTTGTAGCTTTAATATCTTTCAGTCTCTTGGAAAGCCTTTTTACAAGACTTTGGAGTGTGTCTGTGGGAATTTGTGCCCCTCGTTCAGTGAATACAGTCAGTGAGGTCAGGCGCTGAAGTTGAATTCATCCCAAAAGTGCAGAGTTGGCATGAAAGCAGGGCTTTTGTAGCCTAGTGTTTAAGGTACTGGACTAGTAATCAAATGATCGCTGGTTCAAGCCCCACTAATGCCAGGTTGGGCCCTCAAGCAAGGTCCTTAACCCACAATTACTTAGACAGTACTGTCACAGTACTGTAAGTTGCTTTGGATATATATATATACCAATCAGCCATAACATTAAAACCACCTCCTTGTTTCTACACTCACTGTCCATTTTATTAGCTCCACTTACCATATAGAAGCACTTTGTAGTTCTACAATTACTGACTGGAGTCCATCTGTTTCTCTACATACCTTTTTTTAGTCAGGACCCCCACAGGACCACCACAGAGCAGGTATTATTTAGGTGGTGGATCATTCTCAGCACTGCAGTGACACTGACATGGTGGTGGTGTGTTAGTGTGTGTTGTGTTGGTATGAGTGGATCAGACACAGCAGCGCTGCTGGAGTTTTTAAATAGCTTGTCCACTCACTGTCCACTCTATTAGACACTATATATATATACTTTTGGCCATGTTGTGTATTACAATAAACCAGTCAGCTTTGGATCTGTAAGAATCCGGCGTTCCACTCTAGCTCAGACATGTTGAGTTTAGACACGCCCGCTCCCCCTTCCTCCGTAAAGAGAATTGCATTTCATCGGGTGTCCCCCACACTCGCAGGTTCAAACCCGGACGGGACGAGCAGAAAATGAGACGCCGCTGTGAATCAATAGTGAGCGGACGTGCTGATCTGACTGAGCGCTCCGGGCCTGAGCAGGATGGAAATGAAGTCCGAGTTTTGAGATGACGAGATACTGCCGAGATCTGGGGATCCAGGGTTCGAATCTCAGCCGGTCAGGTGTGTGCGTGGTCGTGATCGGATGTCTGAGAGGGTGGGGTTGGCAGAAACAGCCTAGCTATTGTAAGGTGTGCTTATCAGTGCACTCTCAGTGCAGGTCCCAAGCCCATGTAGAAAAAGGAGGGGTGTCCTCACCCCCATAAAGAACCCTAAACAGCAGAATAAAGGCCGTAAGTTCCACAAAAACACATTTACATGGTTATGAGGTTATGAGGTTGTTCAAAACAGGGGCGGAACGGTGGCTTCACAGCAGGAAGGGCCTGGGTTCGATTCCCCGGCCTTGTGTAATCACGATGAAAGAGAAAGGGGACTTCCCCAAACTGTTGGCACAATATTAAAAGCTTATCATTTACCTTATATCATTTTTATACTCTGGTTAGTCTTGGATGTGGCAGAAACGACTAAAATCATTAGCGGGGGCGTCAACATACTTTTGGCCAAGGTCAAGTCACTCTGCATTTTAAACCTGGTACTGAACTAGTGATCAGGGGCGGCACGGTGGCTTGGTGGGTAGTACTGCAGCCTCACAGCAAGAAGGTCCTGGGTTCGAGTCCCAGATGGAGCAATCTAGGTCCTGTCTGTGCATGTTCTCCGTGTGTCTGTGTGGGTTTCCTCTAGGTGCTCCGGTTTCCTCCCACATTACAAATACATGCAGTCAGGTTAACTGGAGCTTCCTATCTGGGGTGTTTCCTGCCTTTTGCACAATGCACAATGATTTGCACCCACCATGACCCTGACCAGGATAGAGGTGGTAAAACAGTCAATAAATGAACTAGTAATCAGTAGGTTGTTCATTCAAGCCCCACCACTGCCAAGTGGCTCCTGCTGGATCCTTATATTGCTGTATGGCTTTTTTTCAGTCATAAATGAACTCTATATGGAAAGTTGTACATAAAGGAAACAATGTGCTTCTGAATTTGCAGCAACAGTTTGGGGAAGGTCCTCTCCTGTTCCAGCACGACTGCACCTCTATAAAGAAACCCCAGTGTCCTGCACAGAGTCCTGACCTCAGCGCCACTCAACAGCTCTGGGATGAACCGGAACATCAACTGATTAATTAGTGCCCAGCTGAATGGGCACAAATTCCCACAGACACACTTCTCAGAAGACCGGCTGTCACACAGAGGTCGCTCCGTTTTAATACCGTTCGTCCCAATACTTTTGTTCATATAAATTCCAACATTAGAAGGGACGTCCCAATACTTTTGTCTGTGTACATTCCAGAAAATAGTGTGTGTGTGTGTCGTGTGCCTCGTTCGATTCGGCGTTCCGTTTGTCGTCGTCGTCGTTCACGTCCGCTCTTTTTCTTTCTGGAGCTTCACCGGAACGACAGTGTGTAAATTATAGAGAAGTCCCACAGATAAGTGCAGGACCGCCGATTAGCCGCGTTGCTAAATTTGGCGCGTTACGGCTGCGTTGTGCGATGTGTGATTAAACACAACAAAACAAAAACGCGCCGGCGGTTATAAAATGAGGTTCGCTCACGTTTTTACCAAATTCTGGAGCTTTTAGTGCATTTTCGGGCTCAGATTGCAGTCGTGTGACTTTCTCGTTATCTCTTTGTGATGGTTGGCTGCACAGATGCCTCTTTTCTCCTGTTGTCTCGTGTCATACAGTAGTGGTGGGCGGATCGATCCAAATATCGATATTATCGATACCAACGTTGGTATTGGTATCGGATTGATACTAGTATGATGGGATCGATACTTCAGTTTTATTTTTTCTCCGCAACATTCAGCTCGTTTCTCCCGTTTCATCAGAAAGTAAAGATCATGTGTGTACAGACTCCACCGCTCCTCTCACATCTTACATGCTCTCACCTCGCTCCTCCCCTCCGGATCTACTGGGTTTACTGTGGTACCGTCACGTTGTTATGTTGTTATAATCCTAACACACATCGGTACATTAGTAGGCATTTGAAGATTGTACGTTTTTGAATACTTTGCTTCGCAGATACAGAAATAGAGGCGATTTTATGGAAATAATATGCATGCATAGTGAGGCTCTTATTCTGTGTGTTTGTGTTTTGGTGAATGAGAGCTCTTTTCTTTTGACTATGTGCTTATAAATGTAAACAGAATATCATCGATTTTTATTTTAAATGAACAAGGACACATATATTCGGTCACTAATAAAAATTTACAAATGTATTCACCCAGCAAACACAACTATTTGGTGTGAGTTAGCCGCTTTGTGGTGATACGCCATGATGGTGACGTTGTGAGGAAGTAAAGCTCCAGAAACAAGAACTCTGACCGCTTTAAACAATACATAATTTATTTACAACCTCAATGAGAGCAGCTACTTATAAAAAATGTACGTATTACAATAATACACATAAATGTCATGAAAATTCATTCAGATTTAGCAATTTGAAGATCTACCTTAATTATTAAAAAGTATCTGTATCAATATCGGCGATACTGGCCCTGTATTTACTTGGTATCGGATCAATACCAAATTTTGCAGTATCGCACACCACTATCATACAGTAACGCTGCGTTCAGTGGTGTCATGTGGGCGCCTTATCACACGCCCAAAATAACGTAACTTGCAGAACTTGACGTGGTTCAGAAGCTTGTTTTCTGTCCTGGATCTCCAGGAGATTTTCAGCAGTTTTCTGACGCACTCGTTCTCAAAATCCTTAGAAAAACGTGTCGTTCTTCCTCCTCCTACAGCGTCCAGTCTTCACGTCCACATGTGGCTACTGACCAGACCGAAGCTCTCGACAGTCGTAGCTTGGGGACGATGCTAATCCATTTAAATTAAATTCTTCTAATTTTTAAATTAATTTTTTATTCAGTTTTCCTCCCAATCCGGTCGTATCCAGTTGAAGCTCATCTCTCTCCCTCTCTCTCTCTTTCTTTCTCTCTCTCTCTCTCTCTCTCTTTCTCTCTCTCTCTCTCTCTCTCTCATCGCTGTTCCCACCCCTATCCGTGATCATCTGCCCCTCGTGCAGCTGCCTCAACCGATCAGTAGGGGTCAGTAGAGGTTATAATTACACCAGCAATGAGGAACCCTATTTCAGCCATTGATTATTTCAGCCATCATCCCTCCCCCTAAAGACACACAGCCAATCGTGCGTCTGTGTGGGCGCCCGGCAGGCTGATAGCAGAAATGGGATTTGAACTCGAAAGCCTAAGATTTCCAGGCTTCACGTCCACATGTGGCTACTGACCAGACCGAAGCTCCTGACAGTCGTAGCTTGGTGACGTTGCAAATCGACTTGATTAAATTCTCCTAATTATTATTTTCTTATTAATTAATTAATTGCTTATCTCACTCTCTCTCATCGTGGCTGCCACCCCCATCCTCAACCGGCCAGTAGAGATCATAATCACACCAGTATTTATAATTATAATTACACACCAGTCGTGCGTCTGTGTAGGCGCCGACTGGGATTCGAACCCGAGAGCTTGAGATCTTAGTACTGGTGGGCTAGAGTGTTTTTTCACCCCTGCACCATTCGACGCTCCATCAAAAACATAAAAAAATGTCACTGTGTATAATGAGTGTTGCGTACTCGCTCTCGCCACCTGGTGGAGAGCTTCGGCGACTGCATTTAAAAACAGACACTAGCGCATTAGGTTTGGCAGGACAGAAAACAGATTTATCGTGGACCGGGCCTACTCGTAGCGACGGAAGCGAACGTCAAACGGTTCCACGGTTTCCTGTTTTCGAAGTAATAAGACGGCGGTCGGCTGTTCGCTAAACACACGCCTGCGTACGTGCGGCGGTTCCAATCAAACGTCCTCACCCAGCGAACGGTAATAACGGCCCTAACGCTGAGCTCATAAATGACTGTAATTTATCCGCCGGCCGCTTCCTGTTCTCCCGGCGGCGTACGCGTAGCGCGGCTTTATTGGGGCACTTACCCTCCGAGCATGCTCAAGAAGGAGGGCAGGAGCGAGCGCGGCTCCGTCAGGCTCCACTTAATAGCGGCGGCTCCGGGTAATAAGGGGATGATGATTTTACACCACAAGGCGACGGCTCGAGCAGGGACACGCCGCATTAGCGCCGACGGCGATGTGAGGAGCTCTGGATGGAGCCAATCAGGGAAAGAAGGAGCTCGGACGGAGAGGGACGGCGTCCATGATCTCCGGCGCTCAGGTGAACGATCCGCTCCCAACCGCTGAGCCGGGCGGGGTCAGAACAATTAGCAAGATCGGAGCGAATCGGGACTGTGGTGGGCTGGTAACACTGCGCATGAGGCAGGACTGCACCCTACACAGGGGTGATTTCCACCAATTGAATGCAAGAGGCGTCCCAATACTTTTGTCTATATGAATTCCAAAATGAAAAGGAACGTCCCAATACTTTTGTCTATATAAATTAAAAAAATTAGAAGAGGTGTCCCAATACTTTTGTCTATATAAATTAAAAAAATTAGAATGGGTGTCCCAATACTTTTGTCTTTATGAATTGAAAATTATAAGGGCGTCCCAATACTTATGTCTATATAAATTCCAAAATTAGAAGGGGCGTCCCAATACTTTTGTCTTTATGAATTGAAAATTATAAGGGCGTCCCAATACTTATGTCTATATAAATTCCAAAATTAGAAGAGGCGTCCCAATACTTTTGTGTATATAAATTCCAAAATTAGAAGAGGCGTCCCAATACTTTTGTTTATATAAATTCCAAAATGAAAAGGAACGTCCCAATACTTTTGTCTATATAAATTGAAAATTATAAGGGCGTGCCAATACTTTTGTGTATATAAATTCCAAAATTAGAAGGGGCGTCCCAATACTTTTGTTTATATAAATTGAAAATTATAAGGACGTCCCAATACTTTTGTGTATATAAATTCCAAAATGAAAAGGAACGTCCCAATACTTTTGTCTATATAAATTCCAAAATTAGAAGAGGCGTCCCAATACTTTTGTTTATATAAATTCCAAAATTAGAAGAGGCGTCCCAATACTTTAGTTTATATAAATTCCAAAATTAGAAGGGGCGTCCCAATACTTTAGTTTTTATAAATTCCCAAATTAGAAGGGGCGTCCCAATACTTTTGTCTATATAAATTCCTAAATTAGAAGAGGCGTCCCAATACTTTAGTTTATATAAATTCCAAAATTAGAAGGGGCGTCCCAATACTTTAGTTTTTATAAATTCCCAAATTAGAAGGGGCGTCCCAATACTTTTGTTTACATTAATTGAAAATTAGAAGGGGCGTCCCAATACTTATGTCCACTCAGTGTAACGTGTGGGATTTGAACTCATGACCCTGCTGACCCGCTTTACTTTTAACTTAAACATGAGCGCTAGCCGCTGCAGAGCTAAATCTGACGACCCGGCTGAACTACGCGGCGGCGCGTTTAGCCTTTTCCGCTTGGCGTTAGCGTTTCCGCTCCATATTAAAAAGCTAGCAGGTGTCGCGCGGCTGCGTTTCGACTCCCCGCTAAAAATAGCTCAGCCGGGCGGGGCCGCGAGCGCCGTCTCACCTCCATTTAGCTCCGCGGACGCTGAACGCGGGGCCTGAAAACGCCCGGGGCCACAGGAATACGCAGACGGGCCGCGGGTCCCCTTTCAGCCGGATTACGCGGGGCTTTCGGTTGCCATGGCGACAGCAATTAGCAAGAAACTGGGTTACCGGGCAGACAGAGGCTACGGCACGCCGTTACCATAGCAACAAAGGTCAGGGCTCCTTTTGTTGCTCATGAGGAGGAGATGCGACGGTCAGACCCGCGGGATCATAAACACACTACACGGTCAAAAGTAATGGGACGCCCCTTCTAAAATTTGAATTTAAATAAACAAAAGTATTGGGACGCCCTTCAAATTTTGGAATTTATGTAGACAAAAGTATTGGGACGCCCTTCTAATTTTATAATTGATCTAGACAAAAGTATTGGGACGCCCTTCTAATTTTATAATTTATCTAGACAAAAGTATTGGGACGCCCCTTCTAATTTTGGAATTTAGATAAACAGAAGTATTGGGACACCGCTTCTAATTTTGGAATTTATATAGACAAAAGTATTGGGACGCCTCTTCTAATTTTGGAATTTAGATAAACAGAAGTATCAGGACACCTCTTCTAATTTTGGAATTTATATAGACAAAAGTATTGGGACACCCCTTCTAATTTTGAAATGTATATAGACTAAAGTATTGGGACGTCCCTTCTAATTTTGGAATAAGTATTGGGACGCCCCTTCAAATTTTTTTATTCATGTGTTTCACCCACAACAGTTACTAACAGGTGAAATAAATCAATTACATAAAATGAATGCGAGCCTCCTCTCATCAGAGCCTGACTAACAGACTAAGATTAAATGAATGGGCACAAATTCCCACAGACACACTCTAAAGTCTTCCCAGTAAAAAAGGGTTCCCAGACGACTGGATGATAGTAAAACTACAAAAGAAAGCCAGAGCCGTTCAAAATAAACGTACATGGTTTTAGAATAGGGATAGATAAGAACAAGCTCACGCTCATGCGTCCACATACTTTTGACCATATAGCGTTATGTACATATAGGACAGATTTTGGGTTTGATCGTGTTGGTAGCGCTTTTTAAAGTGGAAAACCAAAAAAAAAAGGAATCTAATTCCGTCCCCCCGGTTAGCTTATTAATCCGAGCTTTGTGCCCTTTCACGGAGCCGCGGCGGCCCGTCGAGCCGCGGCGCTCGGGTGTCACCGCGCCGTCCGAATGTGTTCAATTAACCCGAGCAACCAGATTCTGACTGGACAGTTAATCCTGCAACACCTGCAGCCTCGCCGGGTGAGTCCAGCTCACACCAACACACACCAACACGTCGTTACACACCGCGAGAGAGGCGCCGAGCCGCCGCCACAGAGCCGCCACCGAGGAGCCGGACGTCTAATTAACCGGCCCAGTAAAACCAGATCCAGGTTCTGACGGCTAAAATCAGCCGACCGGGTCGTTACGGATCATCTAGTTCAAAACGGAAATTCACCGAGCGCCGGGGGGAAAAGTTCAGACCAGGTTTTAATTATAACGTGACACGAGTTTTAAAGAATAAAGAACAATCGCAGCACGTTTGTCCTTAAAAAAATGGAAACATTTAATAGTTTAATAGTTAAATATACGTACACTAAATGACCAAAAGTATTCGGACACCTCACCGTGAACTTGCTTTTAAAATAGAGCGACCTCTGTGTGACCTTTGCAGCTTTGATTTGAAGCCAATTCAGCCAAAAGATTTATATAACTGGGCGCTGATGCTGATGTTCCAGTTCTTTATAGAGCTTTACACCGATCAGCCATAACATTAAAACCACCTCCTTGTTTCTACACTCACTGTCCATTTTATCAGCTCCACTTACCATATAGAAGCACTTTGTAGTTCTACAATTACTGACTGTAGTCCATCTGTTTCTCTGCATGCTTTGTTACCCCCTTTCATGCTGTTCTTCAATACCACAGAGCAGGTATTATTTAGGTGGTGGATGATTCTCAGCACTGCAGTGACACTGACGTGGTGGTGGTGTGTTAGTGTGTGTTGTGCTGGTATGAGTGGATCAGACACAGCAGCGCTGCTGGAGTTTTTAAATACCGTGTCCACTCACTGTCCAATCTATTAGACACTCCTACCTAGTCGGTCCACCTTGTAGATGTAAAGTCAGAGACGATCGCTCATCTATTGCTGCTGTTTGAGTCGCTCATCTTCTAGATCTTCATCAGTGGTCACAGGACGCTGCCCACGGGGTGCTGTCGGCTGGATATTTTTGGTTGGTGGACTATTCTCAGTCCAGCAGTGACAGTGAGGTGTTTATAAACTCCAGCAGCGCTGCTGTCTGATCCACTCATACCAGCACAACACACACTAACACACCACCACCATGTCAGTGTCACTGCAGTGCTAAGAATGATCCACCACCTAAATAATACCTGCTCTGTGGGGGTCCTGTGGTGGTCCTGACCATTGAAGAACAGCATGAAAGGGGGTAACAAAGCATGTAGAGAAACAGATGGACTACAGTCAGTAATTGTAGAACTACAAAGTGCTTCTATATGGTAAGTGGAGCTGATAAAATGGACAGTGTGTGTAGAAACAAGGAGGTGGTTTTAATGTTATGGTGCTGGAAAAGGAGAGGGCCTTCCCTAAACTAACACATTGAACGTTGCTCAGCTGATCGATTCAGTTAGTGAGTTAATGGCGTACGTTTCATAGCGTACCGCATTTCTCCTCTCCTCCTCTCTCCTCCTCTCCTCTCCGGTACGGTGGTACGGGGTACAACCTCTATTTTCTGATTAATGCTGCTCCACTCCAGCCGTTAATGGACTTTATTTAATTAGGCTTTAAAAAATGGGGGCGTTCAGGACGGCTCAAGCTAAAAGGGGGGCGTCTGTCCAGCCCGAAATAGTGCTCTCATTTTAAAAATCGTGCTGCCTTTTAGGACGGAGCGTAAAATAATCCATGTCCCAAAAACAACACGTGGCATCAGATTTTTGGACAAATAACAAACATCAGATTCAAATCGTCTCCATAAATACATTCACTATGTGATCAAAAGTATTCGAACGCCTCAAGGCATCGAAACAAAAGGCATTAAAATAGAGCTCTGTGTGATCTTTTCAGCTTCACCGAATCCAGGACCGAAACCCCTGCTGAGCAGTTAGAGGAATCAATCCTCTTCTTGGATGTTCAAACTTCACCAATTTAAGATTCTCAGATATGAACTAACTGTGTATTAACATTTGAATAAAAATATATATTTATTAATTTATTTATTTTTACTTTTTCAATTTGTTTATTTAATTATTTATTTTATTGATCTTTATATATTTTTTTTTATCTATTAATGTATTTGTTATTTATTTTATTTTAGTTTATTTTTATTATTTTATTTATTTTTTGTATTTTTTTATTTATTCATTTATTTTTATTTGTTTATTTTATTTTATTCTATTTCTATTTGTTTAATTATTTATTTTTATTTAATTTTTTATTTATCAGCTTACTTTTTATATATTTTAGTTTATTGTATTTTTATTTTATTTTTTATTATATTTAATTTTTCATTTATTTATATAATTATTCATTTTTTTAATGTTTTAATGTATTTTTACTTTTTACTTATTTTATTTTTATTTTTTAATTATTTATTTGTATTTAATCTTTTATTTATTAACTTATTTTGTATTTATTTTAGGTTATTTAGTTTTTTTGTTAATTAACTGTTTCTTGTTTTATTTTTATTTATTTATTATATGTATTTATTTATTAATTCATTTTTATTTAATTTAGTTTAGTTTATTTTTATTTATTAATTTTTACATCTGCGGCACCCAACTATTTGCATACGACAGTAACCTCATAAGGAATCATTAGATAACTTGCTGCGTCCTCATCTCATTTCAACCATTACTGACCAGTTCCCTTTTATAGTCCTCTACTGTACCTGTACACATACAAACACAGCCGGGACCCCACACAGACATGATCAGCTAACGTGTAAGAGTGGGAGGACTGGGGGGATTCCTCATCGCTGCTGCAATTGCGGCCTCTGGTGGCTGGTCGAGGCGCTGCACAGAGACGGTGAATGATGGAGAGTAGTGCGTGACTCTGTGAACCCACCAAGTGCAGGTGAAGAGAAGCGGTTGGCAACTGTTTGTGAGGATGAACATAATCATTGTGTTTTATTTATCATTAAAATACCAGTTATTTTTCCTTACTGTTCATCAGCAATATGAACTCTGCAGGACCCTGAAGCTGTGCAGCGCCCACATTACCCGCCGCACCACCCACACAGTAAATTGTCGAAAACACGGAATTTAGTGCCGTTTTTAAATAAGTGACACCGTTCGGGCGTCACGGACGCCTCCTGTACCTCCCAGTATCGTCACAGAGAACCAGACCGTAATAAAACGGATCCATTATCGGGGCGGAACACAGAGGCGCTCCGGTAGCACTTAGCATCTGTTTACATTGCGCTATGCTAATATCAATTGTGGGACTGATTCATTTCACCTTGTGTACAAAGATGGCCCCGCTCCGTCCCCCTGAGGACCGGCGGGAGGACAAATCGGGTCTGGTGGAGGCTGCGGCGCTGATTGGAACACGAGAGCCGCTGGGTTTTATTTTTATCAGAGCGAGAGAAAAAAAAGGACGGAGAAATAAAGTGAAAACACACATCTGAGGTTGTTAGTCTCCGGGGTGTTCGGAAGCGAAAGGAAAAAGTCACGACTCCTCCGTCTTTTTAAAAGCTTCTTAAAGTTCTGCGGCGTGCCATTTTCCTTTCTTTCTCTTTTTTTGGGGGGCTAAAAATGGACCCTGAAGTGCAAATCCAGTCGGCATGATCATTTCTCCGGGCTTCATCAATGCGATTGCTAAGATTCCCTGCTAGTCACTGACAGAAATTTCCTGCAGCCCGGCGAACAGTTTTTAGGGCAGCGACGTGGGCGTCCGGTCGGCCGCGGGGCTTCTCTTTCATTCCGTCCGGAATTCAAACGAGGGTTATAATTTTCAGCGCGGGGCAAATAAAGAGGGAGGAAAAAGCTCTGAAATAAAAAGATGTCGATTGCATTGTTCAGCACGGCCGTTCTCGTTGTTCGGATGTAAAAGGGGGTACTTAAGCGCCCCCTCTGTTCCCGTGCGCACAGGTTCTAGATAATTATGAGTCTCATATTTAAAAAAAAAAGACAAAAAAAGGACGGACGGATGTACAGAAGGACACAGGGAATAAAAAAAGCTCCTGAACACTTAGGATTTTCATTTTTCGGGTTAAATTAACGCTCACTGTTGTGCTCGGCTGTGTAATCACAGGACACGGTGTCATTATGAGGACGTGCTATTAACCGACCCCGCTCCCCTCTTACTGCCGTTAGTTCTGGCTTTCTGTCCTCTGTGAGGAACCCCCTCAGGCAGAACGAAACGTGTGAGTCAGTATCGAATTATTTATTATTATTATTATTTATTATTACCATTATTTCCGTCCCTATGCAGTGGGATTCAGCGCCAGTTCCGGGACCGAATTGGACTTGTTTATTTAAGTTTATTTCATTTTATTTTTATTTTATTTTTATTTTTATTTATTTTTTAAAGTTATTTTTTATTTATTTAATTCTTATTTATTTATTTAGAATATATATATATAATTTTTTTTATTAAGTTATTTTTTATTTATTTAATGTCTATTTTTTATGTATATTATTTTTAATTAATTTTTTATTTAATTTTTTATTTATTAAGTTATTTTTTATTTATATAATTGTATTTATTTTATATACTGTATATATATATAAATAAATATATATTTTTTTATTATTTTAATTAAGTTATTTTTTATTTCATTTATTTTATTATACATTATTTTTGTATTTATTTATTTGTATTAAATTTTTTTATTTATTTCATTTTTATTAATTTATTTATTAATATATATTATTTTTAATTTATTTATTTTTATTTATAATTTTTTTATAAGTGCTATTAACCGATCCCGCTCCCCTCTTACTGGCTTTAATTCTGGCTTTCTGTCCTCCGTGAGGAACCCCCTCAGGCAGAACGAAACGTGTGAGTCAGTATCGCCGCGCCGGCCATTATTTCCGACCCTATGCGGCGGGATTCAGCGGCAGTTCCGGGACCGAATTGGACTTGTTCTCGCCGTCGATCTTCCCGGCGGCGCTGACGCATGCCGACTGGAAGGCCCGAAGGTCAGCTCGATCCTCCCGCTGAGGTGCGAATCCCTTTCCTGAGCCGGGCGGGGAGCCTAATTACGGAGCTCTGTAAGAACTGAAGCGCTGATTTGGGACTTTGACTGAATGTTGTTTTTTTTTTGAAGGGGGAAAAAATGACTGCGGTGAGTTCGAACCCATTCTGACGTGACCTGAGCTGGTATTCGATTTCAATTCGATTTATCAAGCGCTCGATCCCGGTCAGGGTCGCGGCAGGTCCGGGTTTTACCACATAGATGCATGACTGGTTGATAGCACCACGAGAGACGACTGAGCTACACTAGCCTGAATTTACCAGTCAGGACTGGCTGAAAATGTTGAGCGTTGTTTATTAATTAATTTATTATTTATTCGTATTTTAACGTCATGATGTCAAACACTGATTCACCTCACTTGAAGGTCTTCGGACTGTAGGAGGAAACCCACACAGACACGGGGAGAACATGCAAACTCCACACAGAAAGAAAAGGGAATCAAATCCAGGACCAGGACCGTCTTGCTGTGAGGCACCGTGCTGCCCAACTTAAAAAATTTTGAGCGTAAATGATATGCAGCAACGGTTTAGGGAAGTCCCTTTCCGCTGTGCTCTGCTTGGAGACCTGATCTCAACCCCACTCTAAAAAATCGACCAGCATCAGCACCCAGCACCCATACGAATGCTTTTTTTAACTGAACGGGCACAAATTCCCACAGACTTAGTTGTATAAAGTCTTGTAAGAAGCCTTTTCAGAAGGGCGGCTGTTGTTCTAGCAGAAAAGATCACACTCATGGTCAGGTGTCCAAATATGTTTGGTCATATAGTGTAAGAAGGGTATGAGGATCAATTTATTGGTGAAGCCTCAGGTTGCTCTAAATAGCCGAAATTATATGGTCGCCACTCCAATGTATGTAAAAAATTTATTTGGACACTCTACATTTACATTTTCAGCATTTAGCAAGCTTTTATCCAAAGTGACTTACATTACAGTGGCTGTATATTATCTGAGCAATTGAGGGTTAAGGGCCTCGCTCAAGGGCCCAACAGTGACAACCTGGCCGTGGTGAGGTTTGAACCTGTGACCTTTTAATTACTAGTCCAGTACCTTAACCTCTAGGCTGCCCACTGCCCACTAAACCCCCCCCCCCCAAACATCAGTTAGCGATTTGAGACACGTCCCACATGATGTATTTAAATCAGCTTTAATTTACAGTAAAAAAAAACCATCTAAAAATAAAATACTGGAATATTTACAATAAATATAAAGTTCATATAAATATAATCTATAAAAGTACAGCATGGGGTCGCGTCCCGACCCTCTCGGAGCCCTCAGGAGCAGCTGTGGCGCATGTGGAAGTTGACCACGTATTCGGCGTTGGTGCGCTGAACCGAGATGGCGAACGGCTCGAACGGGTGGAAGGTGAAGGCGACCAGGCGGCGGACGGCGTGATTTATGGGGCGACCCAACAGACCCGCCTGGATCTTAAACTTCAACAGGCCGGAGTCGCGGGCGTAGAACCTGCACCAGAGCGGAGAGAGGGAACCTGAATTAAATCCACACGCAAATACACCGTACGGACAAAAGTATCGGGACACGGCTTCTAATCACTGAACTCATGTTTCAGCTAGGAGAACGGCGCAGGCACAAATTCCCACACCCATACTTTAAAGTCTTGCGAGAGAGCGTCAAAATAATCTCGGGGAGCGGGGCGGGTCACCGGGTTTGTACCCTCACCGTATGGGGTGATCTCCGCAGGTTTTGGGGCGCTCCATGACCGACACCCATTTGTCATCGTAGCTGAAGAGCGAGAGGTCCAGGTACGGGCTGCTGCTGTATGACTGGGCGCTGATGGGCAGCTGACCGAGCAAGCGGCGCACCGCCTCCGTGTGCCCGCCGTACTTGGCGTTCACTATAGTGTCCTTAAACCTGCTCACACACACACACACACACACACACACACACACAGAGAGAGAAAAACTGTAAGAGCAAAGCAAAGTTACCAGCACAGTTTCTAAAAGACGTGCACTCTGGCGCCCTCTACCTGCCACACAATGCCAACCAAAAAAGTAGAGCTAAATGCTGAAAATGTCAACGTAGATGGGTTTGAATCTGAGCTGTCCTATCAGCCGGCCGGGCGCCTACACGGACACGTGATTGGCTGTGTGTCTGTAAGGGGCGGGACAACAGCTGAAGCAGGGTTCCTCGTCTCACAGACCCCGCCCCCTGCAGGTGAAAAGGAGCGATCCTCCGCTGTAAGTGACCGAGCACATTGAAGCTACCGTCCGCACCTGCGCTGGACCTGCCGGGCGTAGTTGTTGCTGGAGGCCGAGCAGGGGAACTGAACCGCCTCGCTGTGTAGAGTGGCGTTGCGGAAGAGGTCGCAGAAGTTCTCGAAGAGCTCCAGCAGCTGGTCCGACGTGTTCTCGAAAACCGCGATCACCTCCGTCGTGACCATGTTGTAAACCACGAAAAACGAGGGCTGTGAGGACAACGAGAGACGGGAAATTATTATTATTATTAATATTATAATACATATATATAATATATAATATAATACATTAATATTATAATTATAATACATTTTTAAGAAAAATCAGGAAAACACAGAGAAAAAGGCGAGAACAGAGCGAGCCTCCTGACAAAACAAAGCCTATCGCTCATGTAAACAGAGAGACGTGCGCCGACTAGTGGACGATTACTGAACTACCGGCCCCTAGAATAGTCGAACCGGACGTTCGGCTTCCCAGATTTTGTCCGTTAAACGGAGCTTCCTCATTATTAATAAATCTCATGTAGAAGAACTTTAATAGACACACTGTACAGCCAAAACTATGTGGACACCTGATCATAATCTTGAACAATGCATCTTAAAATGCATCTAAGATCCAAGAGGGCCTTCCCCAAACTGCTGCAACGAATCTGCAGGCGCTATCACTGATCATATACGACTGATCTCGAACAAGTCATTAGCCATCATTAGCCGAGGTGTCCACATACTTTCGGCCACACAGCGCACTAGGCTGATGGCGGACCGTAACCTGCGAGGGGTCGGTGACCCGCAGCGTGACCACGTCCTCGCTGGTGTACTTGATCAGCAGGTGGTTCTCGTCCAGCAGCTGCATCTTCCACATGCGCAGCTGGCGCAGCTGGTCGAAGAACTGGAAGAAGCGGCGCTTGGCGGTGGCGCTGCCGTCCTGCTCGGCCCTCCTCCACAGGAACACCAGCAGCCTGTGCTTCAGCGAGCTGATGCTCTTCTCCTTGTAGAGGCGCGAGAAGCCGGCCGGGCCCTCGGCCTGCGGCTCCGAGTACACGGCCGAGAGGGTCAGCAGGTCGTCCTCGTAGCAGAAGCGGCCGATGGTCCGCACGTCCAGGAACGTCCCCTCCGCCGTCACCTGCACGGGGGAAGTTACGTCATTTAATAAGAGTGAAATTCCCACTGCGACCCTGACCAGGACCCAAAAACACAACTGGGCTTATCCAGAAAACTGAAACCTGAATGAGGATGAACAGCGCCCCCTGGTGTCTCGGCAAACGTCGCACTTTGCACCGACAGTGACGGACTACGTTTATGCCATTTAGCAGACGCCTTTTATCCGAAGCCACGGTACAGTCACAGTCTGAGCAATTAAAGTGTTAAGGGCCTTGCTCAAGGGCCCAACAGTGACAACCTGGCGTGGTGGGGCTTGAACCAGCAACCTACTGATTACTAGTTTATAATTACTAGATTATAAGCGTCGTTCAGACGGCATGAGACGCTCTTACCGCCTCGTATCAAACCGTTCGTCTCATTCTAGGAGCGGTCAGCAAACTGGGTCAAAGTTCAATCAGGTAAGCTTTGCAGAGGGTGGAGTAGCAGCTCGGTCAAACTCACCTGGAAGACGTGGATGGTCTGCTGCTGGACGGACAGGACGGCCAGTATGTTCCTGTACAGGTAAAGTCCCTGATTGTGCGACAGGATGACCTTGTCGCATTTAAAAGCGCGCGTGTCGCACAGTCGCCCCGTGTGCAGGTCCACCACGTGGAGCGAGTAGTCCTCCAGCGGCGAGCGCGGGTTGGGCGTGACCGCCTCGTTGTTCCGATACACCTCGAAGAAGTGCGGCTGAGGCTCGTCGGGCAGGTACGCGGCCGAGCCCACGATCACGTAGCGCCCGTCGTCCGTGAACAGGCTGCACTCGCGGTTCAGGTGCTCGCCGTTGGACGCCACGCTGGTGACGTGGAGGAGCGAGAAGAAGCGGGAGAACAGGCGGGCCCGGACGCCCTCGCTCAGGACCTCGCCGTCTCGGCCCTCGTCGTGGACCTGCAGCAGGTCCTCGGCCGCCTGGCAGCCCCGGAACTCGTAGATCTCCAGCGAGGTCTGGTCGGAGGAGAAGGCCACGAAGCAGCGCCCGTCCGGGGAGAACTTGCGCAGGAAGCACGGCGGCTTCTCCACGTTCACGGCCGTGAAGTTTGGGAAGAGGTTCTGGTGGAAGCAGCGGACGCGGTGCCAGTGGGCGCCGGGCCGGCCCGAGCTGATGCGCCGCAGCTCTAGGCGGTGAACGACGTTCTGGTTCTGGATGCGCCGTGGCTTCAGGGTTGGAAAGTCGTCCTCCGAGGAGATCATGGCTGGACAGGGTTACAGACAGGACTGTGAATTCTGAAAAAACAGAAAAATGCGGTATGAAGTACCGTAAGCCAAAAGTATGTGGACACCTGAGCATGATTTGCTGGACATCCCGTTCTAAAACCAGTTCATCAATGCTCCTAAAAAGAGGCTTCTCACAAGACGTATGTCTGTGTATGGGAATTTGTGCCCATTCAGTAACACACAAGAGCATTTGTATGGCTGTGCACTGGTGTTACTGTTCCAGTTCATCCCAGAGCTGTTCAGTGGGGCTGAGGGCATGCTGGAACAGGAAAGGAACTTCCCCAAACTGTTGCTGCATACTTGGAAGCAGGTAATTTCCTCTCTGTTAATGGTTTATTACACCTAAAAGCAATTGTTGTGGCTGAAACCCATACATTTGTAAAAAATATGGGTGTCCCAATACTTTTCTCATTATTTATACAGAATCGACCACCTGAAGGGTTGCCAGATTTTTACAGTTGAAATCCATCAAAAATAATCGGAAATAACACACACACACACACACACACACACACACACACACACACACACACACACACACACACACACACACACACACACACTCAATGTTCTGTCCTAATAATTTATGAACTATACTGAACTGTACTATACTGTACTCTGTATGTTTAATAGTGTGGTGTAAACATGGTAAATAAGTTTTGGTTCAGATTAGATAATAAAAATTAATAATAATGAAATGACTGAAGTAGGAAAAGTTCCAATCTGGCAACATACCCATTCAAATCCATTCAAGTTTTAACTGTTATTATTTTATTTATTTTTTCAGTCACGACATTTGACTCACCAGCTCAAATTAACATTCGTTATTTTACTCATCGTTTTAAAATAAACACATATACAATACATTAGTATTAATGACGTACTTTACAGTTTATTTATTTTATCTCTAGTTTTGATTAGCCGGTTAGATTAGCACTTACCTGCATAAGTTTAACCGATTGTTTACTACAGCGGAGAAGCGAAAACAGTAAAACACTATAATAAGGAAAGTATATTTTATTTATATTTACTCTTTCTCTTGAAACGCGTAAATCCGTGAAGTAAAAGTTGTAGTGTTTTGATCAGATGCTAATGCTCCGGTATGTGTGATGCTGAGCACACAGCGCATGCGCACTAGAGGAGAACAGCGACACCCCAGGAACGGAGGAGTACTTCAAATCACACGTGTAAACTCGTTTTATCCTGGTCAGGGTCGCGGTGGTTATGAATCATTGGGATAAATGTAGGAAATATTTCAGACGGGTCACCAGTCTATCACAGGTTGGACACACACACACATTTTAACCGGTTAACCTGACTGCATGTCTTTGGAAACGGACCAGCCAGAGGAAACCCACACAGACACAGGGAGAACATGTAAACTGCGCCACCGTGCCACAAATTCCCACAGACATACCTCAAAGAGTGGCTGTTGTTCTAGCTGAAAAGATCACATAAACGTCAGTCTATTTTAATACCATTTGTTTTTGAAACAGGGCATCCAACAAGCTTATGGTCATTTACGTTTACATGTTCGGTATTTAGCAGACGCCTTTATCCAAAGCGACTTACAGTTGTGACAGTATACAATCTAAGCAATTGAGGGTTAAGGGCCTTGCTCAAGGGCCCAACAGCAGCAACCTGGCAGTGGTGAGGCTTGAACCGGCAACCTTATGATTACTGGACCAGCATCTTAACCACTAGGCTACAACTGCTCAGGTGTCCAAATACTTTATTGTGGGTTTGGTGTTCCTGGGATTAAACAGAGCATTTCCTGCCCTGGCATAACTGAACCCATGTGCACAAACACATGGTTTTACTGGTTTGGAACTCACTGGCAGATGCTGTTTGGATATTTGACCATCGCACTTCATAGCAATGGGGGAGTTTAACCGAACTTGCTGGTCTTCTGGCACAGATGTGTCCTCTACAGGTGTACATAAATGTTTGACATGAACTATAACATTATAAAAGAGCAGAGCAACACTCAGGGTGCATTCCAGTCCCTCCAGTAGTTCCCTGTGAACTAAAATTGGGACTACACTGGGAATTCAGACATTTTGGGTGAGATTTCTAACTGTAGGGAGTGAATTTTGTTGAATTGGAAAAGAACTTCAGGGAGTACCAATCAGTCACTGCGTGTCTTGCAGGTTAAGATGTTACGTGAGAGCAGCGAATAGTACGAGTGTAATTATGAAGGACTATTCATTCATCTAATCAGGAGCAACACGACGCGCCGTAAACACGCCACAGAGCCGCAGTAAGTCCATCAGATCACTTTTATTCCGTTATTACACACACACAACATGATACACGGCCCAGCTTCATTAGTCTGGAGTTACTGCAGAAAGCAAAGGAACGCTGAGATCGCTGTTAACGCAAAGCTCTGGCGTTTACATGATGATGTCACAGGACAAGGGATTTGACCAACTGAAGTTCCCTTATAACTAAAGCACTTCACTAAAGAATTAACTAAAGAATTTCAGTCCAAATTTAGGGTTTGTGTTTAGCGATTGAACATTTTTCATTCATGTATCATAAGAAATATGAGGCGCAATATGACATATGAGGCGTCCTAGCAATCATACAGTAATGACATTAGTGTAAGAGACTTTTCTGTGCTGTCGTCTGCTGTGCTGACAATGCTTGATGTGTGTGTTTACGTATTGAGGCATTTTGTCGCTTTGTGGATTCCATATTCAATATAAAACTGTACTTCTCTACACACGTGATCGTCTCTGTGCTGCACCTCAGAAGAACAAACCAGTAAAGTTTTCTGCTCCCCATCGTTTGTCTATGCACAGTTTATTTCCTTCTATATAAACTCAGCAACGCTCGGTTACACTGACAAATCCTACGGCAATTCAGTTAGCAATCGGTTAGACAAATGTCCAAGATGTCAAAGTGTAAAGCAGCTAAAAACACGACTCGCGTAACTCTGGGTAAACTCCCAACCGATTCTGTGGATGCAGGAATGGGCGTGGGGGGTGAAAACACGGACGACAATATTCGTCTTTCAACTATTAAGGTGGGCTGTGCTGTTGCCGTGAACGAGGTCCGTAAAATTAAGCCAAGATCACATGATTAGTGTGTAGGGATTAGTGTGCGCTTAGATGGAGCAGGGGTACGATCCAGGGTTTAGATCTCTGCAGTGCTAACAGCCGGTCTGGTTCCTTTATAGATATGATTGGCTAATCTCTGGGGGAGGATTGGTGGCCGAAACAGCCCAGCCATAGGGAGGCAGACTTGTCTGTGCGCTCTCAGTGCAGGTCCCAAGCCCAGATATAAATACGAGAGTAGAATCTGTGCCAAGTCTGGTACGAGGACCAGATCATCCATGGCCACGCCTTAGAGACCCGGTGGAAAGGAATGCAGCTTCAGAACGTACAGTAAACAGCAGGAGACGATTCTAATGTCCAGTTGAACTGGACGTGGTCTCACGATGGCAAACAGAGGGGCATTAGGAGTGAAAATTAGTCAAAAGAGGCCCTAATGCAGAGCGAAAAAAAAAAGCTCAGCCATTAACGAATTATCCTGAAAAGGTGAGGCAGAGGAAGACGAGCTGCACTTTCTTCCTCCTCTGCTCGCCGCTGTTGATGGAACAAATGGACGGCCGGATGTTTAAAACGTTCGGGCGGAACATTTGGACTTTGTAAATAGACTTTTTATCAGAGCGCTCAATGGGACGCGGCCCAATTTTCGGCAGAATTATGAAATTAACACACCATTTCAAAATGTCAATTGACATCCTCTGACAAGCAGATTTCCATAATGATTACGAGAAAGGTCATTTAAAAAAACCAGCATTAGCAACGGAGGGGCTTTCAGTACACGAATCCGTACTCTAATTTGTCTTCATTGCTTCCCTGGCGACTGTCTTAGCTGGTGACTTCTCTGTGCCCATATTAATATATACACTATGTAGACAAAAAGTGCATGTGCATCAGCTGAAACAGTTGCTAACAGGTGTAATAAATCAGTCATTTATAGGGAATGATATGCTTCCAGCTGTGCAGCAACAGTTTAGGGAAGGTCCTTTCTTTTTCTAGCACAAAGCCCTGACCTCAGCCCCACTCATCAGCCCTGGGATCAGCCATAAAATACAAATGCTGTCATATTTACACTAAATCGGCACAAATTCCCATACACAGACTTACTTTAAAGCTTAGTGAGAAGACTTCTCAAAGGTGGCTGTCGCTCTAGCTGAAAAGATCACACGACTCAGAATCAGAAAAAGTTGGGACAGGATGGAAAATGCAAATCAGTGGTTCTTAAATTCGTGTTAACTTTGATTCAACTCCAGACAAAAATGAACCTGAGATTTTTCCCATTTTGTCTCTTCTAAATCAATTTAATGTGTTAATATACATCCATTCCTGCATTTTACGCCTGCAACACCTTCCAAAAGAGTCGGGACGGTGAAGCATTTTCCATTCTGTATCGTCGCCGTTCCTTCTCACGACATGTCACCATGCGATGGAGTGTTTCCGTTATTTTGTCCCGTTCCTCCTGCAAACACGACTTAAAGTGTGAAACAATACAGGGTTCCAGATTCTCCACACATTCTATATTGAGGGTAGGTCAGGACTGCAGGCGGGCCAGTCCGGTACCCGTACCCTCGTCTGGGGTTTGTGCCGCATGTGGTTTTGCATCGTCCTGCTGATAAACACATGGACGTCCCTGGAAATGAGACAACTGCGCCAGACTATCCCAGATTTTTCAGATTTAAGGTTAAATTAGGCTGCAATTTTAGATAATTATTATATTATTAAATATTACAATTATATAAAAATGATACCTGATATTGATGAAAAAGCAGCCGTGCTTGAGATGGAGTTGATCACCTTAATTAGCTGGTTGTACCGACAGCCTAAATTAGCTTCATATAATCAGAACGTAATCATGAAATATTGATTTTCTGAACTATATTACCAGAAAAAAAATAGACGAAATGATTTCTTTGAGCAGTGATTACTCACGAAGGTGTGGAGAGTGAAACAGGGGAATAAAAAGAGCTTTCTGAGTGCCCCCCACGCTAAAATAGTTCATTCAGTCCACTGTAATTCTGATGAAGATCATCAAAAGACACGACATCAGGTAAAGTCTCATTCTGCCCAAATTCATTTAGTGCTCTTTTCTCCAATATGAGTTTTGAGTGCTCGGAAATTGAAAAAGGAGAATGAAAAAAAAAAAAGAGAGAGGCTGGAACAGAGCGCAGAAGGAAGCCTGGTCGGCCTACTTGGCCTCGAGAGTATGATAATGGCTCTGTACCCAATTATCCTGACCCAAGTATGTAGAGACCGGCCCGGCAGATTATATAAGTTGTAATTTGCAAATGGCACACTGTGAGGAGGAGAAAAAAAAACAAGAGAAGAAAGAAAGGAAAACGGAGCCCGGTTAATGTAATACGAGCGAATTCGGAGTGCACTCTCGCCTCGCCGAGCCAAGGTGGTCTGCAAATATCGCTAAGATTACAGTCCGAGCGCCGGTCCTACAGTTTCCCAAATAACAGGCTTTCATTCTGAGCTTTTTTGTTTTACGCGATTCGTCATCTTTCCTTTTAGACGGCCGCTCCTTTCATGTACTCGCACCATTTTTTAGCCATTTTCCCCCCCATTTCTTCTCTGTGATGCTCGAACCCTCGCGGCCCCGCTCAAGCTTTTAGCGAGCGCCGACGAAGCATTAAGAGCCAGGGGCCTCTACTTGAGCTCCATTTGCTAACTCTCACCCAACTTGCTCTCCATCGGCCTCGACCCTTCACCCCTCCGCTCGAAGGAACGCGCCGTCCGCAGGACCCATTTCTCTTTCGGCAAAAATATAAAATAATAATAAATAAAAGGATGGAGAGTCCTCGAGCATGTTGTTCACCTGACAGCCCACGTCCACATTACAAACTCACCCAATTAAAAACAATCCAGCGTTCGGCGCTGGTTCTAATCTCAGCTAATAATAAAAAACTGCAGATTTCAAACAGATTGTTTTACTTTTATTTAGGATTATTATAGTAAAAAAGTAAAAATAAATAAATATAGAAATGCGACTGAATTACAAACCCAATTTCCAGTTTTGTAAAACTCAGCAAAAAGATGAATTTGTGATTTTTTAGTTTTCTGGAATCTTTATTTAATTGTGTTTTTTTTATTATCAGCTTCATCACAGTTTCCAAAAAAGTTTGGACGGGGGCAAAATGATTTTTTTTTTCTATTTTTTCCACTTTTCCTCCTGTGTACGGAGGGTCACACCCCCATCAGCATTATTCCCCAGCCCTGTGCAGGGGACATCAGTCAGCCAGCAGGGGCCGCAGTCGCACCAGTTATGAGGACCTATGATCCAACTTTTTTTTTATACTCTAACCCTGAACAACAGCCGATCGTTGTTCATGCAGCCGCCCAGCCCAGTCGGAAAGGCAGAGCTGAGATTCGATACGATGTATTCGAAACCCCAACTCTGGTGCGCTAGCGTACTTTACCGCTGCGCCACCTGAGCGGCCGCAAAATGATTTTTAAAGCATTTTAAAACGTTCCACATTTAGTAACTGGCGAGAGAATCAAAGAGAGTTCCAAGGGGGGGTTTGAGGCTCACCAAAATCTTCTCTTTGTACTTTTGTCACTTGCGTCCCAACTTTTCTGGAAATGTGGTTTGATTTGTAAATAATTTACTAAAATTCCAACAAAAAGTAAAGCTAGATTTAAAAAAAAATATTTATAATGAATGAATCAAAATAAAATGAAAGATTTAATAATTCATCATTCGGGACAGAATCCAGTTGTGAGAATCAAACCTTGGCCCCTGAAGCTGTACTGCACCTGCAACGCTTCTGTACCACCACGTCATCAAAATACATTGTTTGAAAACTGAAATAAATACATGTACTAAAATTTAATAATAAAAAAACATTTAACAAATGTGACACAAATTACTAAACTAAAATAAATAAATAAAATAAAATTATAAAATAAAATAAAATAAATAAAATGAATTAAATAAATTAAATAAAATAAAATAAATAAAAATATTTAAAAAATATCTAATATTTATTATGCATTAATTCTTATTAAAATAACAGAGATGAATTTAATATAAACATTAAAAGGAAAGTTGTATTCATTTATTCAGTGTCTGTTTTACCATCATTTTACCTGGTCAAGGTCACAGTGGGTCACAATGCCAGTCCATCACAGGGCAAACACACACACACACACACTTACTGCAAGTCTTTGGAGTGTCGGAGGAAACCGGAGCATCCGGAGGAAACCCACACTGACACTGTCCAGTCGGGGATTTGAACCCAGGACCTTCTTGCTGTGAGGTGACAGCACTACCCACTGCACCACCCCTCTTCATTTCTTAGAGGGATGGGGGATGTTGGTGGGGGTTGTTTCCTGCTACAATTAAATCTGTGTGTATTAATGAGGTGAGAAGACTCCGCCCCCTCGTTATCTGAGCTGAAAATAACTAGACGAGCGTCTGTCATCACACCCAGCAGATTTTATATTAATGATATTTGGGCGACACGGTGGCACGGCTGGTGAAGCAGGTTCTGTAGGTGCCACGCAGCACCAGGGTCTCTGGGGACCGGGGTTCCCATCCCACCTCAGGTCAGTCTGTGTGGAGTTTGGCATGTTCACCTAGTGTCAGTCTGAGTTTCCTGTCTGGTACCTTTATCTCTCAAAAGTCATGCCATTAGGTGAACTGGCATCTCTGAATTCTTAATTTATTAATTCAATCATTCTTTCATTTATTCTGTTGTTCATTCATTCATTTATTATATTATCAACCAATTCTTGGGCCTTTCATCAAACATCAACCCCTGCTCTCAAAAACGGGGTTTGGTTTGGTCTAAACGGGTACAAATGCCCACAGGCATGCTCCAAAATCTGTGTGGAAGCTTTTATAGCTGCAAAGAGGGGTGAACTCCATATCAGCACTCATGGCTTTGGAATGGCATGTCCCGCGAGCTCATGGTCAGGCGTCCACATACTTTCTGAACATATAGCGTATATACAGAGTAATTGATTAATTAAGATGGTATAAAACTGGACCTCTTTAGTCATGCCTGGTTCCCACCCGAGATGGAACGGAGGCGGTTTAAGACCAGCGTAACGCGGGCTCCGATTGGTCATCCGGTACACGAGGCTCTTCTTTACCGGTCGGGATGCTGTTGCCTGGCGACGTCGCCTCGCCAACATACGGAGACCCAGATCCACGGCTCGGGTGAGTCGGGTGGTTTTTTCTGGGGTTTCACGGCCCTCTGAGTACCAGTCGGGCCCCGCGGCTTCATTAAAGCACCTAATCAATGTCGGGAGGTAATTATTCGGGCATTCGGGCGTCGATAGGTCGCCGCGGAACAGCCTGTCGATGACATTTGGGACGCGGCGCATTGACGTGTTTGTCTTTTATTATTATGTTGTCAGGTGCAGCGCGGGAGCGCTCTGGGCTAACCTGACAACATAATAATAAAAGCACACACACACATACACACACACACACACATACACACACACTACAACAAATATTTTTCTTCTTCTCTATGTATCGGGCGAAATTGTGAGGCCCGTTTCCACGGAAACCTCTCAGGACCAAACAAAAGATGAAGGTGAGGAGGCGCGCCGGAGGATGCCGAAGCGCTATTTGTCGATCTGCTCCGTGTGTGTAAGTGTGTGTGCATTTGTGAGTGTGTGTGTGTGTGTGTGTGTGTTATTGGGTGCCAACGTATAGCCGTAGAACCGTAGAGTTTGTCAGCCGCATCCACTACTAAGAGGTGTGTACTGTAGAATGAATGCACATTTGGTTTGGGATGAATCGGGAGGTCAGATACGAGCCAGGCTGAGTGCCCTTCAGACCGACTGGGCACAAATTCCCACATGAGAAAGACGTACGACCTACAAGAGAGCGAATGCTGTAATCAAGTGCTTAGTAATACCTATGATTATGAGATATGATGTCTAACGAGCTTATAGTCGAGTGTCCATATACTTTTGGCTGTAGATCATATACAAAGACATTGGCTTGATGAGACACAAAAAATTAAACACCTGAAGGGTTCAAACAGGTAATTAAGAGGAACCGACACATCATCTGAGCCTCCATGCCCCTTCTGCTGGCCATATTTGGCAAGGCAGAGGTACACGATTCTGTAACTAAGCCACACTGCCCATCTCCAAGACAAGTGGGCCTGCTTTATACATACATCTACACCGATCGATTAGCCATAACATTAAAACCACCTTGTTTTCACACTCACTGTCCATTTTATCAGCTCCACTTACCAGATAGAAGGACTTTGTAGTTCTACAATTACTGACTGTACTCCCTCTGTTTCTCTACATACTTTGTTAGCCCCCTTTCATGCTGTTCTTCAATGGTCAGGACCACCACAGAACAGGTATTATTTAGGTGGTGGATGATTCTCAGCACTGCAGTGTCACTGACATGGTGGTGGTGTGTTAGTGTGTGTTGTGCTGGTATGAGTGGATCAGACACAGCAGCGCTGCTGGAGTTTTTAAACACCGTGTCCACTCACTGTCCACTCTATTAGACACTCCCACCTAGTCGGTCCACCTTGTAGATGTAAAGTCAGAGACGATCGCTCATCTATTGCTGCTGTTTGAGTCGGTCATCTTCTAGACCTTCATCAGTGGTCACAGGACGCTGCCCACGGGGCGCTGTTGGCTGGGTGTTTTTGGTTGGTGGACTATTCTCAGTCCAGCAGTGACAGTTAGGTGTTTAAAAACTCCAGCAGCGCTGCTGTGTCTGATCCACTCATACCAGCACAACACACACTAACACACCAAAAATTGTCCATGACTGTGTTCGATATTAAACTTGAACTGATGAATCTTGTGTAAGCAGTAACTATCGTTTCTGTCATGAATGGAACCAAAGTGTAAAACATGACGTTATAATCCTAATAAATTATAATAAATTATAAATAATAATATAAGTATAAGACCCCTCCCCCCCGTTTTGTATGCATGTATGTATGTAGCGGCTGTTCATTAACAAATGTAAATGTATTTGTGTGTGTGTGTGTGTGTGTGTGGAGGAGGGGAACGTGTTGCTAACAAGCGAGTGTCGTATGTCTCGATGTCCCTGCGTGCACATGTGTGTGTGTGTGTGTGTGTGTGTGCTTACTGTTTATGTAATTATCTCATACGTGTACGTGTGCAAACTGGTCTCTATTTGTACCTGCATTCATGAATACATGAACGTGTGTGTGTGTGTGTGTGTGTGTGTGTGCTGAAGGTGAAGAACATCGCTGATGGTAAAAGACAGTGCACTGCATCATGGGAATTGGTGAATTCGTGTAGCCTGGATCTAAGCGGTTAGGACCAGCGGTCATGCAAATCATCTGATGCTTTTATTTTTTATTCTATTTTTTTACTCTGTTTATTCTCCAACCACAAAAAAATACCGAACATTTCGGATTCGCCCCCCCGGTTATAAATACTCCCTCCTACAGAAACAAAACAAATGATTTTTAGAAGCGGGTGCATGAGTTCAGTACCCAGACGTATGAGACACAGGTACAAGATCCGAAAACAACAAATCCAGTCCAAGAGTCGAGCAGTCGAGTGCAGTAGGTGGATTCTTGATTATTAAAGTTCTCTAATGTTTCAGCACTTGGGCGTCACTGGAACAGGACACCTAGCTCTCTCTCTACACAGACGCATTTTATTTCCCATCATCCTACTCCAGAGATGTTCACAAGTCACAAAATACGAGTCAAGTCATGAGTCTTTAGACTAGAGTCCGAGTCAAGTCACGAGTCAATATAATCTACACAGAACATATATTATAAATGTAGCGTAGAAATAAAGAAATAATCTGTAAGTTCAGATAAAAACAACAACAGATTAGCGAGTGTATTTAGCCGTTTTACTTCGTGTCTTTACTTTCCTCCTCATTGTGTAAATGAATGTAATTTCTGTAACAAAAAGGTTCCAGTTAAAAGCTTCAACTGATACGTTTTGTTTTCATTACAGAACAAAAGCGCTCGATAAATCACGGCACAGCGGCCAAAATCCCAAACACAGCAAAAACAATCATAACCGCTGCTTACCTTAGCTTCTGTTCTTCCAGATGCTATTACATTTATAAGCGTGCGTCCCATTAGGAACAGAATCCGTTATTTTGTAAATGTGCTTATAATTAAAAACCTCCAAACTTTTCCCGGTCGTGAAGTAAAACAGGAAGTGGTTAGAAAGCCGATCGAGCGTTTCATTACCACGTCATCTGTGTGACGCAAACTGAATAAATGCAAATAACAGCATTTCTTACTAACAATTACAATCAGAAGCTCTGATTGGTTCAGAAAGCGTCTTTCAACCATCAGCACCGATTCTGTAGGAGCGTTCCATTCACCCCGGTTGTTCCTGTGAAGTGCACTACGTAGGGTGTTCCACCATTTTAAGTGAGATTCCAATCCAAAGGTAACGAAAATGTTCAAAGTGAAGTGAACTTCAGACTGTGTAGGGAGTAGGGAGCGACGCTTCATCACTACACCGGAAGCTGGCTGGAACATTTACACATTGCGTGTGTTGTGGGTTAAGACACGGTGGGTTGCTGACGCTAGGGCTCTTGTTGGTCATTTTTTTGCGAGTCACGAGTCGAGTCTGATTCATTTGAAACGAGTCCGAGTCGAGTCTGAAGTCGCTGTGTGTGTGACTTACGTGTGACTCGGACTCGAGTCCCCGTCTCTGTCCTACACTCCTGAGAAGAGGGCGTGTCTAAATACTTAGCTTCCTGAAAATGCTCCTACTGAGGCGCCTTAATTCTGAGTGATGATCTGACTGAATAACGGGGGAGCGTCCGACGGGCTGATTGCTGAGGGATCACTCGTCTCTCTTAAGGGATTTTAAATCTTTAGAGCTGGTGAGAGTGGAACGACAGCAAACACATTTTTATTCTAAAAGCAACAGGTCAGGGTAAGTTTTTAGTGGTAAAAGCTTCTAAAAGCAGTTTTTTGGGGGGAAGAAAAAGGAATTCTTTAAAGGGAGGCCGGGAGAGGTCAAGCGCTCGGGTCGGGCCGGGCGGAGAAAACCCCCTTTAGCCGGGGTTGGGAGTTTAAGGAGTGCACAGCGGTGCTGGAGATGGATGGAACGGCGCGGCTGAGCCACAAAGCTGCAATTTGTGCCGCTCTCGGGTCTCCGGCTGAAGGGAGACTGACGGCCACTTTTCTGTTATTAGCTCTCCGGCGAGCGGAGAAAAACATTAGCGCCGAGAGCCGCGTTCTCCGAGTCGCATCGAATCCCCCCCGCACTGGTACTAAACTTTTAGAGTGGAGCACAACACCCCAAACACCAGGACTCCAGAACACAAACACGCACAGGAAGGAAGGAGCCGCCACCGCATGTTTAGGTACTGGACTAGTATTCTGAAGGTTGCTGGTTCAAGTCTCACCACTGCCACTGTCGGACCTCTTAACCCTTACTTGCTCAGTTTGTATTCAGTCATAATTTCAGAAAATTGCGAAAAGAAAGAAAGAAAGAAGGAAGGAAGGATAAAAAGAAGCAAGAATTTTAAAAAAAGTTGGGACACTTTGTAAAATGCAATAAAAAAGACAATGGACTAGCAATCTGAAGGTCGCTGGATGAAGCCACACTGTTGAACCCCTGAGCAAGGCACTTAATCCTTGATTGTTCAGATGCACCCTAGTTCCAGTTTCCTACCCCAGTTCTGTAGTTCCTGCTCTCTGTTTAATAGGTTGAGGTCAAATGATTTTTGGCTGATCCTAAAAATAAACACATCTTACACAGCAGATTCCATGGCAATATAAAGCTAAAGCTTGCTTGACTGGGGATAGTGACACACGTGCTTTACTATTTTCTCGTTTATGCAAGAAAATATGTTTATATACGTATATATACATATAAACACAATTTTTGTTTCTTTCTGACCTTGGTAGAGACAACTGTTCCCTCCTGTTCCTGCTCTCCAGGCAGCTGATGATGGGGCCGGGCTGGGTGAAGGAGTGCAGGGTTTCCCCGGTGCACCTGCAGGGGCGTCGGGTGGACGGGCGGAGGGGCGGGCGGAGGCTGCAGGTGATTGAGGTGATTGGTTACAGGTGAGGTGATTAGTAAACATGGATTCTCTCTCAGGAGGTGTAAGTGATGCAGAGCAGGACATCTGCCAGCGCGACCTTTGAACTCCAAGATGTGTGTAATCCGACTTGTATTGGTGTGTACTGTGTGCTGGGGGAGATAAGCACACACACACACACACACACACACACACACACACTGTCTGCTGATGAATAAAGTAAACACCCCCTATACACACACACACACACACACACACACACACACACAAACCTGCAACTGTTCTCAGAAATCAGGACACATCCTGTAGGTCACGTTCACCCTTTACATTATTTACTCGTGTGTGTGTGTGTGTGTGTGTGTGTGTGTGGGTTGTGGGTTAAGGGTTGTGCTTAGTGACACCTAAAAGAAATAAAACAAATAAAAGAAAGAAACAAGAAAAGATAGAAGCAAGAAACAAGAAACAATCAAAAGAAAGAAAGAAAAAACAAATAAGAGAAAGAAAGGAAAAAAGAAAAAGAAAAAACAAATGAAAGAAAGAAACGATAACAGATAGAAGCAAGAAAAAAGAAAGAATCAAAAGAAAGAAAAAACAAATAAAAGAAAGAAAGAAAGAAAGAAAGAAAGAAAGAAAGAAAGAAACGATAAAAGATGGAAGCAAGAAACAAGAAAGAAGCAAAAGAAATAAGCAAAAAACAAACAAGAAAGAAAAAAGAAATAAAGAAAGAATCAAAAGAAAGAAACAAATAAAGAAAGAATTTGAAAAAAGAAAGAAAGAAGCAAGAAACAAACAAGAAAGAAAGAAAGAAAGAAAGAAAGAAAGAAAGAAAGAAAGAAAGAAAGAAAGAAAGAAAGAAAGAAACGATAAAAGATGGAAGCAAGAAACAAGTAAGAAAGAAGAAAAAGAAAGAAAGAAGAAAGAATAAAAAAAGAAGCAGGAACCAAAAAGAAGAAAATAAAGAACATTGGGGTTTGAGCTGGTAACCGTTGAGCTGCCACCACCCTGAATTACTGAGACGAGGGTCAGAAACAGAAGAAATGAAGAAGCTAATCGAACCCTCGTCCCTGGAGCATGGAGCTGAAGGTAAATGCGCTGGTGCTCGGCGCGGGTTCACGCCTCTGGAATCTGAACGCTCTTATTTGAGGAGTGAGACGTGAATCCCGGTGAGGACGAGAAATGGAAGCTGTTCTGATATGCATGAGCTTCCACAATTAAACCCTAATGTGTGAGGGGGGCGAGCGGGCGGCACAATTGGGTGTAATGAATTGATTGCAGTGTCCATAATAAAGACTCTCTTAATCTGCGCCGCGGCGGCTGATCTGTGTGGTGTGGCTGCATAAACGCTAATTAGAGCTCATTATGACGGACGCGCTGCGTTCTGACGGGACGGGTTTCTCTTCATCATACACCGTACGGGTCACGGTCGTTATTCCGCTTCCTCTCATCCCTTCATCTGGTTTCTGTTAATAATAAAGACACCAGACGTCCAAGAGCAACACTAAAATGTTCTGAATCATTTAATCTGAGTAAAAAAAGCTTTAAAATTAAAACACGTCATTATTTCTCTGTATTTGTTTCTACTGAAAAGCTCCTGAAAGTTTCCGTGTCGGATCATTTCTACTTAAAATCTCAGTTATTTTTGTGAGATGAAAAGAAAAACCTCACAGACATTTTGAGAACATGCAAAACTTCTTATGAGAATCAAACCCAGGTCTCCAGGACTCGTGGTGTTGTGCAGCACCTGCAGCAGGCAGGAAGGAAGAAAATAAATAAATAAATAAATAAATAAAACAAATAAATAAATAAATAAAATAAATAAAAATAGAAAGAAAAGAAACAAGAAGCAAAAACTTAAACAAAATAAAAGAATTAAAAAGAAAAGAAATACAGACAGACAGACAAAAGAAACAAAGAAAGACAGACAGACAGAAATACAGGAAGAAAGAAGGGATGTAAGACAGAAAAAAGACAGACACAGAAAAAAAGAGACAGACAGAACAACAGAAAGACAAAAAAGACAGAGAAAAAAGTCAGACAGACAGACAAAAAGAAAGACAGACAGACAGAAAATACAACAGACAGAAAGAAAGAACAACAGACAGAAAGTAAGACAGACAGACAGAAAATACAACAGACAGAAAGAAAAAACAACAGACAGAAAGTAAGACAGACAGACAGACAGACAGACAGACAGACAGAAAATACAACAGACAGAAGAAAGACAGACAGAAAGAAGGAAAAACAAAAGACAGACAGAAGGAAAGAAAGAAGTAAAGACAGACAGACTGGCCGACCGACAGACAGAAAGAAGGACAGAATGAAAGACAGACAGACAGAAAAAAAGACAGACAGAAAGACAGAACAAAAGAAAGAGGTGTTTTCCTTGCAGAAACATTCCAGTAGGTGTACTGGCTGCTCTGACCATTTGTAAGCTGTAAGAAACCCACGGGTATGGGTGGGGGTGGGGGTGGGGGTGTTAGATGCGTAACATCTTACAGTGACCAGAGGTAAGGATCGTACCCAGGTCCCTGGGACCCACCGTGCCGCGCAGCACCCACCCGTCCAGCGTTACGTCTGTGGAGCGGCTCACGTACATCACGGGCCCACAGAGACCCGCCGCCGATGCCCTAAAAATGCCACCCTGCTCGCAAAAGTGCAGAAATAAAACTGTCAGATGCACAAAGAGCGACTTAAAACACACAGAGCCTGGAAAAACACGACAATCATGCAAATGTGTGTGTACAGTACACACACACACACACACACGTACACACACACACACACACACACACACGCTGCACAAAATGCTAAACCAGGCCTACACACAATGCCGCCGCGGTCACAATAGAGAAGCAAATAGCGCATTCAGGACGCGCTCAGGACGCATTCAGGACGCAGCGTCTCTCTCGTTTTCTCAAACAAATTATGGAAATATAAAAACGACGGCCGCTCGTCCCCACCGCCGCCATCATCCGCTAAGTGGATCAAATTAACGCTAAAGTAAAATCCAGCACCATTTTCCAATTTCTTTGTTGAACGTAGACGGCAATTTAATCCCACTTATTACCGCTCGGGAGGAGACGCTGGCATTTAGAGACGCCGGCTCCGTCCTGCGCGGCTCCCACAAAGGTTCCGGGGCCCGAAAACCTAAACGGTAGTGCGTTCAATCGACGAGAAGAGACAGAGGCGCGTACGCGAGCCTCCGAAAATGTCACGGATGACAGAGTGAAGCGGCGGGATGGTTCGGGACGCCAGGACCGGTACCCAACAGGTGCGTGAGGCAGATTTAAAAACCGGGAAAACACGGCGTGTCTATTTAATTACGGCTTCCGTCCGGCGTGTGGATTTACATAATGAGCACCGAGGGATGAAATTATACAGCAGATTCATCACCATACAAAGTGCTGAAATATTCAGGAGTGTATGAGTTCTTTACTTTTATTTTTATACAGAAAACTGCTGAAAGAAAGAGGCAAAGTACTGGGCTAGTAATCAGAAGGTTGCTGGTTCAAGCCCCACTACTGCCAGGTTGCTGCTGTTGGACCCTTGAGAAAGTAAAGTGAGAAAGGCCCTCAACCCTCAATTGCTTAGACTGTATACTGTATAACAGACAGACAGACAGACAAAGAGACAGACAGAAAAAAAAGAAAGACAGACAGACAGACTGTTATCAGTCCGCTGGGCATCTACAGACTTAATATGAATTATAATGGATGGATGATGGATGATGATGGATGATGGATGGATGATGGATGGATGATGATGTATGATGGATGGATGGATGATGATGGATGATGAATGATGATGGATGATGGATGATAGAAGGATGATGGATGGATGATGGATAATAGATGATGGATGGATGATGGATGGATGATGGATGGATGTGGATGATGGATGGATGGATGTGGATGATGGATGATGATGGATGATGGATGGATGATAGATGGATGGGTGATGGATGATGGATGTATGGATGGATGAATGAAGGATGATGAATGGATGAAGGCTGGATGAAGGATGATGGATGGATGATGGATGGATGGATAGATGATGGATGATGGATGGGTGATGGATGATGGATGTATGGATGGATGAATGAAGGATGATGGATGGATGAAGGCTGGATGAAGGATGATGGATGGATGATGGATGGATGGATAGATGATGGATGGGTGATGGATGATGGATGTATGGATGGATAAATGAAGGATGATGGATGGATGAAGGCTGGATGAAGGATGATGGATGGATGATGGATGGATGGATTATGATAGAAGGATGATGGCTGGATCTGATGATGTGTAGAATCATTAATTAAATCAACAGCTGTCGGTGTGAAGCTGCCAGTTCTCGCTGCCTCGAGTTCCCGGTTCGAGACTCGTACGCGTGGGCGGATGCTTTGCATTGCTAACGTTTGCCGCGCTGCATATTTGTAAAGCTGTTTCAGTGGCGACATCCAGCAGCTATTTACGGTTCTGAAGAACAATATTTGAAAAGCTTGAGAGGTTCATGATGGCTGGAGATGCTCCTCAAACGTCGCTGTTACTGCACGAGTGTCAGGAGGAAACGAGCTGTGATTAAATACAGATCATCACCGTTCTCTTCACCTGGTTACTGTTTCTTCCTACTGGCTGATGCTTAACCAGCACGAGAGGTAAAAAAGAGAAGATAAAGCATCAACAAACAAAAAAACAGCTAAAATATATAAATAAATAAATAAATAAATAAAATCATATATATATATATACATTTATACATATATATATACTGTATATATATATATATATATATATATTTGTTTTTTTTAATCAAGGAGAGCAAAGCAAGGAGATGAGCACTGAACCCAGGTCCATAGAGTCCATACTAATGTGCAACACCACTATTGTAATGTCTTGTATCACGAGGAATCCCAAAATACCAAATCAATTTCTTTTATTAACTACGAGAGCAGCTTGTTTGTTTACATCCTTCAGTCTTTTTATATTCCCCAGCATCTGATTGATGTGAAGACAATCAAGAAGTGGGCATCATGATGGCACCATGGGTAGCGCTGTTGTCTCACAGCAAGAAAGGTCCTGGGTTCGATTCCCCGACCTAGTAGTGGTAGTAGAGTTAGTAGTACTAGTAGTAGTAGTTGATGGTAGTAGTAAGTTTGCATGTTCTCCTCGTGTCTGTAAGGGCTTTCTCTGGGTGCTCCGGTACAAGTACAAAGATGTGCATTAATTAGAGATGCTTAATTGTCCGAAGTGTGTGTGTGGGCATCATCATGGCACCATGGGTAGCACTGTTGTCTCACAGCAAGAAAGGTCCTGTGTTCGATTCCCCGACCTTTGTGAGGTTTGCATGTTCTCCTCACGTCTGTGTGGGTTTCACAGGACCTGGCCAGTGATAGCTCAGTGGTTAAGGTACTGGACTGGTAAACAGAAGGTTGCCGGTTCAAGCCCCGCCACCACCAAGTTGCCACTGTTGGGTCCCTGAGCAAGGCCCTTAACCCTCAATTGCTCATCGTGTTCCGCTCATTGTGTAAGTCGCTTTGGATAAAAGCGTCTGCTAAATGCTGAAAATGTAAATGTAAATGTTTCTTCCGGGTGCTCCGGTTTCCTTCAGAAGTCCAAAGTCATGCAGTCAGGTTAATTAGAGATGCTTAATTGTCCAAAGTGTGTGAGTGTGTGTGTGGGCATCATCTTGGCACCATGGGTAGCGCTTTCATTTTACAGCAAGAAGGTCCTGGGTTCGATTCCCCAGTCTGTGTGGGTTTCCTCCGGGAGCTCCGGTTTCCTTCAGAAGTCCAAAGACATGCAGTCAGGTTAACTGGAGATACTAAATTGTCCGAAGTGTGAGTGTGTGTATCAGCCCTGTGATGGACTGGTGACTTCAGGGTGTTTCCTGCCTTTCACCCAATGAATCAAACCCACCGCAACCCTGACCAGGATAAAACTGTGGTAAAACAGATAGTGAATAAATAAATGATGATAAATTAATGGCTGTGTTTGAATGGAAGAGGCAGATAATTGATAGTCATTGTCTGTGGGGAGTTTTGCTCTTTCCGTGTCTGAAGGTGGATGCAGAAGGTGGATTGGCTGCTCTACAGTACCACTAAGTGCGCCAAGCTGACCAGAATGAATAGTAACGACTGTGAGAGATATCACACACTTTAACTGTGACTGTCAGGAGGAAATGATGATGAATTATTCTACACTAACGTCTGTTATTATTCCACAAATCACAATTCAGCCGCTCTGTGATTAGTGTCAGTAATAAATACACGTTTATTACACAGTATTCATAATAAAAGTTTCCTTTTTGAATAAAATAAGAACAAAACTTACTGCTGTGAAAGAAAAATGTTCATGTACACTAGAGATATTAATACATAATTAATTACTACTTAGAAAATCTAGACATGCTTAGGATATGATTGCCAGTAGTCATATTCCAATATTCCAAGAATACCGCTACAGTAGAACGTTACTGGATGTGAACGTGGTGTACGTGATAAGAAGTGCGTCATTTACATTGTATGACGTCCAAAACCCGGTTCTATCTGATTTAGATCAGCTCCTATATTAACGCTGGAATCTTCCACCGTCCTACAAGCTCATCAACAACAGTATATAAGGGTGTTTATTTTCCTGTGTTATCACATTCACAGAGTGTCTTTGACAAGATTAAAACTCTTTTCTACTCATGATCGAGTCTCTGAGCTTTTTCAGTAAGGGTTCTTCCACCACCAGGCTCAAATAGTGTCACTCCATCCATCGTACATTTCCTAACCTTACAGAGCAGCATGGTTATGGAATAACGCTATAATTTAGTAAAAATTAGTGGTTTAACATTAAATTCTGTGTACATGGTATGTGCAAATAATACATCTCCATCTAAAAACAAAAAAGAAATACATTTTAAATTATTATCATCATTAGTAGTAATAGTAATAATAGTAGTAGTAGTACTTATTTATTTGTACTTATTCATTATGATATTGTTTTATTTGTTATTGTTGTTATTAGTAGTAACAGTATTTCTAGTAGTACTTATTTATTATTATTATTATTATTATTATTATTATTATTATTATTTGTATTATTATCAGTTGTAGTAGTAGTGGTAGTGTTGATGGTCATACAGTGGCGATTTCTCTAAGCTCAGCTTCCCCTAAAATGTTAAAAAATTAAATGGTCAAATATGTACAGTTGTGTTAACATTTTATTGACTACAAATGCGTTAGAACACGTTCATCTCACGTTCATCAGCTACTTATCACAAATCGACTGACTCGATTTTGTTAACTCCCGGAGCGTCAATGCATTTGCCCGTAGAAGATGAGCGTCTATTCACTTCTATGGGACTGCATGGAACGTTTTTTTTTCATTGCTTCGAAACTCACCGGGCATTGGATAAATGCCACGATTTTGTCCCGCCCCCGGACGCTGAGCATCTCTGGGGGTGAATGGAGCTGTGGGCGGGTCTGGACGTGGAGCTTCTGCAAGATGATTGGAGGATCAGTCGACAGGCTGAATCCCGTTTTGATTGACAGCTATTTTGAGATCTACACGTCACTTAATCACTGGGAGCTTCACGGATTTTGCGAGTGGAGTCGAAACACAAACTGTAACCCATTTCTTGGTATTTGCTTGGTGAAATTACTTGACCATTTCCATTGTTCATTGTGTAAATAAAACACACTCATAATATTTGTTTTTAGGACACTGGTCAAGTCCCTGGAAAAGACGCCTACTTGGTACGATAGGATCACAGGCCATTTTCTTGAAAAGGAACGGAGGGCAGAATTTATGTATAAATAAATTGACAAATTTTATGATGTAAGCCGACAATGAGCTTCCCCTCTTTGAAAGACCAGCAGCCGCCACTGTGGTCGTAGTAGTAGTGGTAGTAGTAGTAGTAGTAGTAGTAGTAGTGGTAGTAGTAGTAGTGTAGATGGTAGTAGTGTAGATGGTAGTAGTACTAGTATAGTTAGTAGTAGTAGTGGTAGTGTTGATGATAGTAGTAATAATAGTAGTAGTAGCAGCAGCAGTAGTAGTAGTAATGGTAGTGGCAGTAGTAGTATTGATTTATTTGTACTTAGTCATTATGATTATTATTATGATTGCTTTATCTGTTATTGTTGTTATTAGTATAGTAGCAGTATTTCTAGAAGTACTTATTTATTATTATTATTATTATTATCAAGTCGTTTTTTGATACAGTATTAGTATTTCTTATTTATTGGTATGTATTCATTATGATTATTATTTTTTATTTATTTTTTATTGTTGTTATTAGTAGTAACAGTATTTCTAGTAGTGCTTATTTATTATTATTAGTAGTAGTAGTAGTAGAGTTAGTAGTAGTGGTAGTGTTGACGGTAGTAGTAATAATAGTAGTCTTGGTGGTGGTAGTATTAATTATAGTGGTCCTCAGAGATTTCACTTTGATTAAAGGTTATAGGGTTTAAATCCAGTATTATTAAGATGCCACAGTGAAGCTTGTGACCCTGATGACACCGCTGGTTTTATTTATTTATTTATATTTTGTATTACACGTTGTTTTGATAAAAGCCTTTGGTTTTGTATTATCACATTATGCTATTAAAAGTGCAGCTTTGTCATGATTTGTTGCTTTATTTTAATACAGTTCTAATACAGATTAAAGCAGTTTTACGGTAAATAATGTTTAATTTAATTTATTCATGTATTTGGCGCATAGGCTACCAGTAACGGGACAAATAATCATGCTGTCACCATGGCGACGGAGCACTTTTATTTTGAAGGGGGATGCATTGCTGAGGTGTGACGTCACGGACTCTCTGGGCTCTGATTGGCCGCCCGCGGAGCCGCTGTGAGGCTTTAAAGGAGCCGCAGCAGCAGCAGCAGCCGAGGAGAGAAGAGCCGCGCAGCATCATCATCCGCTGATCTTCATCATTATCATCATCATCATCTGTTCATCATTTCACACCTTCATCACCTCCGAGCCTCCAGCAGATGTAAGATCTCCTCTTTATTTATTCCTCTTATCTTTATTCTGTTAGAGATCACAGTAACAGGGTGTCGGCTTTATTTCCGATAGATTATAGTACAAACACACTCGCATTATTATTAAATCTTTTATTTATTAGATGATATTAATGCATTTGTACTCATGCATGCTGAGTGAATGTTTATATATGTTATATAATGAAAATAACGTGCATATATATATATATATAATATATGGTTTACAAAAAAGTGTGTGTAAATTGTGTATCTGTTATAATAACAGGAGCAGTGTGTATCTACTCTTATAAACAATATATACAGATATATAAGAATAAATATAGAAATAAAGATATTGTATATTGTATATATTTATACCTATAACAGTATCTTTATTTCTATATTTATATAGTTTATAAAAATAGATACACTACTGCTTCTATTATTATTAATGTTATTATTGCATACCTTATATATATATATATTTTATATGCACGTTGTATATTCGCTACACCCAACTTATTTACTTTATTTGTATTTGTATTAGTTTCCCTTCTTTGCTTGGTAAACTACTGGAGGCCAATAATTTCCCTTGGGATAAATAATGTAGGCCTACCTGTCTATCTATCTATAATAATACTATCAATATATCTATCTATCTATCTATCTATCTATCTATCTATCTATCTATCTATCTATCTATCTATCTATAATAATACTATCAATATATCTATCTATCTATCTATCTATCTATCTATCTATCTATCTATCTATCTATCTATTTATCTATCTATCTATCTATCTATCTATAATAATACTACCGATATATCTGTCTGTCTTTCTATCTATCTATCTACTATCTATCTATAATAATACTATCAATATATCTGTCTGTCTGTCTATTTTTCTATCTATCTATCTATCTATCTATCTATCTATCTATCTATCTATCTATCTATCTATCTATCTATCTATATAATACTATTTGATCTATCTGTCTGTCTATGTATCTACTATCTGTCTATAATAATACTACATATATATCTGTCTGTCTGTCTTTCTATTTATCTATAATAATACTATTGATCTATGTATCTATTTGTCTGTCTGTCTATCTATAATAATACTATCGATCTATCTATGTACTTGTGTCTGTCTGCCTGTCTGTCTGTCTATTTTTCTGTATATCTGTCTATTTATCTGTCTGTTGATCTAAATCTATCTATAACTTGCCCTAAAAATGTAAAATAGAAAAAAAGAGTATGGAGGTAGTAAATCAGGTGTATATAAATAATAATAATAATAATAATAATAACACGATTTACTGTATGTTTTGCATTTTTTTAGTCTTTGATTCATTTTTTAATGTGCTCAGAGTGCCTAAAAACTAAGTATCACTGAGCAGATCAACAGGTCAGCACATCAAAATCCAAACTGTTCAATTAAAACCAGCAGCAAGATCCTCTCAGAACTAGAACACGTATCTGCTGCACTTTCTGCACTTATACACGATATAATTATAATAGAATTAGGACTGTATGTGTGTTTTATATGTCATATGTGTGCATAAATCTCAAAATGCAAAGAATTGTGTTTAAAAACATCACATTAAATATCATAAATGTTATTTTAGTAGTGCCAGTCTGTTACAGGGCAACAATTAATTACACTTTCACTCATTCACTTGTACTTAGGGCAATTTAAAGCAGCCAGTCCACCTTCTACATGTTTCAGTAGAAAGAAGGCGAACATGCAAATCTCCTCACACAGAGACAGGCTGGATTCAATCCCAGATGCAGGGATTGAACCCAGGTCTCCATACTACCAGCTCAGGCACTGTACCGTGTGCACACAGCGTATAAACTCGTGAAATTTTTACATTTAAAAGTATTTAAAATGTATTTCACACGTTTATTTGGCACATTTTCTGTTCCTGATTCTGTGTGTGCGGACAGGAATTTATACGTTAGATAAAAAGGTAAATCTGTTTAGGGAATATGTCTCAAAAGTTTTTCAGTCTCTAATTGATGACTTATTAGGTGATAAAAGATGATAAAACTTGGGACACTGAGCAGATCAACAAGTGCCCGGCAATAAAAAATAGAAAATAAGAAAAATAAAACACATACAGGGAGTGTTTGGCTGCTTAAACACCTTAAAACACAAAAAGATTTTTAGATATTAATTTATTTAGGATTTTATTTAAACGTCTTTGATGTATTTTAGATAAAAACAGTTCTCATTTAATCTGAAAGTAAATAATTACACTCTTGAATGCACACTCTTTGAATAAATCTAATATATTTAATATTATAACTAAAGTATTAATCTTTAATTAAATGTAAAATTGCTCGTCTTCGGTTCAGTGTTTTGTGTTTTTCCAATTTTCCTGACCAAGAATCATTTTATTTATTTATTATATAACAGAACCAAAAGTTGCTGAAATAATCTAATAATGCATAAATACACACGTCCTGCACATTTGTGCACATATGTACACGTAAGTACGTGTGTATTTCCATTATTCGTATTATTGTAGATATTATATACTAGTATTTTTGTATTTGTAAGTGCATTTTGTTCTTTAAAAGCGAAATGTCATGTAATTAATGCATTAATATTTTTAGTCCAGCTCCTAATATTTCCAGCAGAGTTACTAAACATGAATGATTCTGATGATCTAAATGTGTAACGTCTATGAGAAACGTACTGGATTTCTTTTCTCTCTAGAATAAACATAAAAAGATAAAAGAACAAACGTTACTCCTGTTATTGTAGCTTAAGCTCGGTGTTTCTGAATGGCACCGGTGCCACCGGGGCAGGAAAACAACTAAATCCAGCTAAAGTGACTCAATAATGTCAACGATCCTGATTAGAAATATAAACCTACATGTAAACAGTGAATGTAAATGCTATAAACGAGCTGAACGCCCACACACACACACACACACACACACACACACACACACACACACACACACACACACACACACACACACACGCACCAGACTGGAAATCACTGCTGTGAATCTGGTTCTCCTGTTAAAACAGAAGTGTTTACTGGTGTAAATCCTGTTTCATTGTTTATACCCTTAAAAGCAGCTAGTTCATTCACAATAGAGTGGACAGTGAGTGGACACGGTATTTAAAAACTCCAGCAGCGCTGCTGTGTCTGATCCACTTATACCAGCACAACACACACTAACACACCACCACCATGTCAGTGTCACTGCAGTGCTGAGAATCATCCACCACCTAAATAATACCTGCTCTGTGGTGGTCCTGTGGGGGTCCTGACCATTAAAGAACAGCATGAAAGGGGGTAACAAAGCATGTAGAGAAACAGATGGACTACAGTCAGTAATTGTAGAACTACAAAGTGCTTCTATATGGTAAGTGGAGCTGATAAAATGGACAGTGAGTGTAGAAACAAGGAGGTGGTTTTAATGTTATGGCTGATCCGTGTATATTTACTGTACTTCACTGATTATTATTATTATTAAATCTACAGATCGTTAGAGACGCTGCACCTAACAAAAGAGTTTCATTATTTCTATAGTGTAGAAATAAGCTCAGTCAGTCAAGTAAGTTAAGGATTAGTTAAGGGGCTTGATAAGCAATCAGAACATTGCTGGTTTAATCCCATCACCAAGTTGCCACTGTTGGACCCCTGAGCAAGACCCCTAAATCTCGAACGTTCAAATGGAACTCCATCATTTCAGTCATGCCATAAATGTAAATGATCTTGTTTGCTGTGGTTCTTTTTGAGAACCCTGGAGACCCGGAGACCTGGGTTCGAACCTTGCTCGTCTCTGAGGACTTCAGCATGTGTTCTGTGTGCTCGGTTTTCCACCAGGTAGTCTGATTTACCTCCCGAGATCATGCGAACGGATCGGTTGCTTTGAATTGCCCTCCACGTCGTGTATATAAATATATAGGAAGGTGGGATGGGTGACAGGCACCCCTCTATGACCCATAATTCCCCAGCTGTGTGTTGACCCGAATGACTACAATTATTCTTGAAGAGTCCCTCTATTACAGTGATCAGTGCTTAAATCCAATCCCGAATCTCTGTTCTACACCCCGACGTCATTCCCCTCGTAATGGTATAGAGGGGAGCGTTACGACGGCCGCCCCTCGCCTTTAACTCGGATATATTTCCATGTATAATCGAATTAGCTCGGCTATATCCCAGACCCCCCCAGAGGTGGACGGGAAATGTGTGTATGCCGAACGTCAAATCGCAGACGGTGTGTTCTCACACCCAGACACATTTATATTCATTTCAGGCCATTACGGTTTCTTCTTTATCCAGAAAATAAGGTAAAGTACCGGAACATTGTTGTTCCTCTGGGTACGATAAAAAACTCGATGATTTTTAGTTCCTGTTCCCCTCAACCTATAAAAAACGCCTGTAGGGTGAAACGTTCACTTCAAATTGTGTCTAATAGTGAGCGTGAATACGTCACCATAACAAAAAACCTCACAATACGACCCTAAAACCATACGACCACTCACCCTGTAACTCTGATACCTGATAATCCTCGAGTCCCTCACAATATAATCCTAGTTTTTAATCCTAACCTCATAATCCTGATTTAATGTCCATAATAATATTAGCCCATAATCCTATAACCATATAATCCTCCCCCCGACATTATTACTCTAATTCTATTACCTTAATCCTGACCGTGTAACCCTATAACCTTAAATATATAAGAAATAAAAGTACCAAATTTATCTTACTGCTGATGTGAAATCATAACATTATAACCATAAGATTATAACCCTAATACTGACATTATAACCCTAACACTGACATTATAACCCTAACACTGACATTATAACCCTAACACTGACATTATAACCCTAACACTGACATTATAACCCTAACACTGATATTATAACCCTAACACTAACATTATAACCCTAACACTGACATTATAACACTAACACTGACATTATAACCCTAACACTAACATTATAACCCTAACACTGACATTATAACCCTAACACTGACATTATAACCCTAACACTAACATTATAACCCTAACACTGACATTATAACACTAACACTGACATTATAACCTTAACACTGACATTATAACCCTAACACTGATATTATAACCCTAACACTGACATTATAACCCTAACACTGACATCATAACCCTAACACTGACATTATAACTCTAACACTGATATTATAACCCTAACACTGACATTATAACCCTAACACTGACATTATAACCCTAAAACTAACATTATAATCCTAACACTGACATTATAACCCTAAAACTAACATTATAACCCTAACACTGACATTATAACCCTAACACTAACATTATAACCCTAACACTGACATTATAACCCTAACTCTAACATTATAACCCTAACACTGACATTATAACCCTAACACTGACATTATAACCCTAAAACTAACATTATAACCCTAACACTGACATTATAACCCTAACACTGACATTATAACCCTAACACTAACATTATAACCCTAACACTGACATTATAACACTAACACTGACATTATAACCTTAACACTGACATTATAACCCTAACACTGATATTATAACCCTAACACTGACATTATAACCCTAACACTGACATCATAACCCTAACACTGACATTATAACTCTAACACTGATATTATAACCCTAACACTGACATTATAACCCTAACACTGACATCATAACCCTAACACTGACATTATAACTCTAACACTGATATTATAACCCTAACACTGACATTATAACCCTAACACTGACATCATAACCCTAACACTGACATTATAACTCTAACACTGATATTATAACCCTAACACTGACATTATAACCCTAACACTGATATTATAACCCTAACACTGATATTATAACCCTAACACTAACATTATAATCCTAACACTAAAATCTCTAATTTCCTTCAGGATCAATAAAGTACCTATCTATCTAAAATTATAACACTAACACTGACATTATAACACTAACATTATAATCCTAACACTCAAATTATAACACTAACACTGACATTATAATCCCAACATTATAACCCTAACACTTACATTGTAACACTAACACTGATATTATAACACTAACACTATAAGCCTAACACTGATATTATAACATTAACATTATAACCCTAACACTATAAGCCTAACATTATAACTTGGCCATTGTTACCCTAACTTTATAATAGCATTGGTTATAGTGTTATATCATCATAACACTAACATTATAACCCTGATTTAATAAGATTTCTTTGTTTTGATTGATATTTATTGATTTATGATTATAAAAGAACTTTATAGGGGAGCGCTGTATGGACACTGCTGTGGCGGTTTGTTAGTCGCTTCTCTAGACCTGCTGAGTTTCACTCATTTTAAAAGCTTCATCTTGTTTTGCTTATAAACTTTTGTCTTAAAATGAATCCAGAGAAATTCTGGTAAGATTTGTGAAGGTACCATCGACATGAAGGTGGTTTTTGATGCTAATGCAGACATCGAATTCTACAAATGTTTATATTTACAAACTACAATGAAGTTGATCTTAAATTTTATAAAGATTTAAGAGTATTAACACATCACAGATTCTTCTTTTTACCGCGTTTACAAAACATCCCAACTTCCTCCAGAAATGGGTGCTGTATATGGCCAAAAGTATGTGGACGCCTGACCATGAGCTTGTTGGACGTCCCATTTCAAAAACAATCGGTATTAAAATAGAGCGATCTTTATGTGATCTTTTCAGCTAGAACAACAGCAACTCTTTTGAAAAGGCTTCTCACAAGACTTCGAAGTACGTCTGTGGGAATTTGTGCCCATTTACTGTAAAGAGTCCTAAGTTGGAAGAATATTATTCCTTTATATGATTGATTTATTACACCTGTTAGTAACTGTTGTGGCTGAAACATGTGATTTTAATAATTCGAAAGGGCGTCCCAATACTTTTGTCTTGTTGTTTTGAACATTAAGCGTTGGTATGGTTGTTTTTTTTGAAGGAGACTCGAGGTTCTGGCGCTAGTCCGTGTTCTGAGCCTACGTTAAGATCTCCGCCACCATCTGCTGACATGTACCATGCTAATGTAGCATATGAGCGATCAGGCGGGCGAACACGGTCACGTCTCGTCCAGTCACTCTCGAGAGGTGACAGATTTGCGATGTTACACGTTTGCGCGTTTGCACTGACCCCACACACACACACCTTCATAATAAAAACAGCACACTCGCGAAAACGGCGGCACAAATGGCGCGGTGCGCGTGGACGCGGCAAAATCCTTTTAGAGCAGCTGTTCAAACAAGCTAGATTAACGTAATGAGTCGCGATTACGCGCAGCCTGGTTACGGCTTCCCGAAGTTCAGCGTGCGGCGGGGCGTCCGATTTCTAAACCGCCACGTGAGCGCGGAGCCTCGACGCCAATCTTCGTGCTCGGTGCTCGGTAAACAACACGTAAACCCGGCAGCCTCCAGATTCGTTATCGTTTCTCAGCAGATGTTCTGAGTCGTTTAAACTGAGACGTAGCTCGTGTTGATTTGAGACGTGGCTCCTAGCTGTAGCGCACCCACGGAGGAAAATGTTTCATGTTTTTAATTTGTTTCTGTAACGGGGGCGGGTCGCGCCTCAGTAATGAATACAGATGCTTAATAAAGGTTAATACTCGCGAGTAAATAAAGTGGTCAAAATAACAGAAACCTAGTAAAAAATGAAAGGAACGAAAGCATCCGCAGCCCACGACGGAGAACGTGGACAGAACAGGGACAGAGCAGAACTGAGAACTGGTGGCCACAATATGACAGTTCTCGGAACAAAAGAAATGATAGGGTTCCGCTTTCCCTGGGTGGTTCCGTGGCATAGCCCAAACACTGTGACACCGGGGTGAGTTCCCAGAAAGATACCAGATAGGTTTGCCAGACACAGGAGCTGGTAAAACTGGGAGAGTGAAACTGTGATACATAGAAGAACCTCCACCAGGAGCAAATTAACCCTATCTAGTCGTTTCCAGTTCCCTCATTGCAGATCCTATACATGCCGCAGTCGTGGGCTGCTTCTCATCACCTGCTGGTGGTGGGTTCCAGTACGACCCTGTCACATACGAGGAGACACGCTATGCTCATTCCACCACTGCCACTGTTTTTGTTTTCTGTATATAGGCGTAGGCGTCGACACAGTGGATCTGGTCCCTCCTTATGCAACCCTCCTATTTCTACCCGGGCCTGGGACCTGCACTTAGAGTGCACTGACAAGCGCACCTCCCAATGGCTAGGCTGTTTTGGCCATTCACCCCCCTCGCCAGACATTAGCCAGTCATGTCTGTGTAGATACCTGCCCGGTGGAACGTCGGCATCTCAGCGATAGTGAGCGAGCGTATTTTACCGACAATTAAAAATCATTATTTTAAATAAAATTAAGACTAAAATAAAAAGGTCTAATGTGTCAAATATAATAATAATAATAATAATAATAACTTTTATTTTTGCATTTCAGGGGCTAAAATAAAGACATCAAAGGAAAAGGGCGTGGTTCTTCTGCTGATCTGTAAGTATATTTACAAAAACATTTCATCTAAACTAATGAGTAAATAAAAGTGACGGACAAAATAACTGAAACACCACACGGAAAAGGAGAAAGCTGATTGGTTGTTATTTAACAGATATAAATGAGTTCTGATAATTAATCTGGTCTTTAATTGGGGAGATTTGAAAGTGACACGAAGCAACTAACAGAGTTCCGAAGAGGCCAGAACTGCAGCTGCTGTCACAGAAACTGAGAGCTGATTTCAGATAGTGTGGGTGTTGCAAGGCCACTCGGTCTTGTGAGCCACGGTTCAATCCTTACCTGTGGTCACTGTCTATGTACCATGGCCAAAATTATATAGACGCCCCTCCAAATCTTTGATTTGAGAAGTTCGGGTGTTTCAGCCACACTCATTACTAACAGGTGCATAAATGAATGATAGAAAATGAATTATGTGCCATAGCAACAGTTTCAGGAAGGCCCTTTCCTGTTGAGTGGCTTGCTCAGGGGTCCTAGATGTAGGTGACGTGTACTAGTTAAGGTACTGGTCTAGTAACTAGAAGGTTGCTGGTTCAAGCCCCGCCTCGCCAAGTGTCTACAGTTGGGCCACTTTAGTCACCACTGTAGATCACTCGTTAATGTTAGTTTAGAGCTTTTCATGGTCAGTTTTACAGGATAATGTGCACCCTATGGTGCAAACTGCTTTTCCTGATGATGTTCCCATATTTCAGGATGTTTACGCCCCCAAAACAACCTGCTAATATTAAATGAAGGATAAGAATTGATGCTTTATAGTTACAGGTTATAGGACTTTAGTGCAGACTGTGAAGTAGTTTTAGGAAAACGGCACAAAGCAGGATCAATAAAGACATGATCTGACAGGTTTGACTAATGGGATGAATTGGAACGCTGACTGGCCAGCCAGAACTTCTCGCCCAGCGTCGGTGTCTGACCTTACACATGCTCCTATGTGCCTACTTATATAGGCACAAATTCCCACGGACATGCTCAGAAATCGTGTACGAAGCCTTCCTGGAGGAGCGGAGGCTGTTACGGTTGCAAAGAAAGCTCACGGTCAGGTGTGCACATGTTATTGGAACCACGACGGATCGATCCGAGTCCGGCAGCATGTCGTCGTTCTCCGGCTTTATCGATGCAGTGCGCGCTCTATAGACGCTCTCTCACTCTCGTGCGGGCGCTCTCGCAGTTGCCGTGGTTACAGATGGCACTTACAGCGGAGTAGAGGCGCTGCAGATCAAACAGCTGTTGTGCCCAGATGCCGTCCTCCTTCTCCTGTTGCTATGGACCTTTGTCCCCCCTCTCCGAGTACAGGTGCACTTCCTAAAACCTAAAACACGAACACACAAAGGAAACGTGAGGGGGGGACGGCGGGCTTTGTGGGGGGGGGGGGGGGGGGGGGGTATGGGGGAAGGGGTGAGAGAGGTAGAGATAAGACGTGGAGAGAGAGATAAGAGAAATTCGACCTGAAATAAGGAAAGGGAAAATATTAAAAATGGGGGAAAATAGAGGTGAAAAGTGAAGGAAGATTAAAAAAAGGATATTTCAAATAAGGAGGCATCAGAGGAGGAGAGTGAAGCAAGAAAAGAAATAAAGAGACACAAAATACAGAAAAAAAATTAGTAAAAGCGGCAAAAAATAAAGAGAACGTCAACAAATGAACAAAGGACAGAGAAGTGATGTGAGAAAAGAGAAAAATTATAATATACTTCACAGTTTAAACATAATCTATAATAACAGGGCAGTGGTGGCTCAGTGGCTACTGATCACTGTCAGGTTACCACTGTTGGACCCCTGAGCGAGGCCCTTAACCCTAATTTTTTTACTTCATGTATCCGGTCATAATTTAGTAAATAAAATCTCTTCAGGCAGCAGCGTCCGCTAAATGTCATAAATCTAAACAAATCTAATATAAATCTAATCTAGACTAATTACTGCAATTCTGTTCCGCAGTTTTACGTTTGTTATTTTTCTCTTTAAGTTTGAGCATCATTATTATAATGAATATAGTTTTATAAATAAATTATAATAATTATTATCCTATAACGGTATAACGGTGCTTTGTGAAAGTTAACCACGTAAAAAATCCTACCAAAAATTGGAGCACCAGGGTGCGAATAAAATCTCCAGACACTTTATACTAAATTATCAGTAAACCTCTAACTGTAAAGGGAAACAATGAGCAAAAGTAACGGCAGATTAAAAAAAGAATATATTTAAAATAAAAACAGTCAAAGTAACAGAATAATAAAGAGAACATCAACAGAAGACGGAAAATAAATGAGAAATAATAAAAATGATAATATAATCTATAATAACAGGGCACCAGCGGCTCTGTGGTTACTGATCACTGTCAGGTTACCCCTGTTGGACCCTTGAGCGAGGCCCTAAACCCTCATTTTTTTGATTGAAATGTATCTGGTCCCTTCAGACAGTGGAAACACAATCCAAAATAATCTGAGGTGGGTATATTGCTGCTCACGCCTCCTCCGACCCGCACGCAACCCTTAGCGGAACTCTTTTCACTGAACATTGTACAGTGTAACTGCTGGTTCTTCTGTTCACATGACAATAAAACTCTTGAATACTTTTTTACCCATGCACTCTGCACAGGCGCCTCTATCTGCTAATCAGGGTCCTTACACAGCGTTTGAAGACCCCGCCCACATATTCAGGTCATCCCTCCCTACAGGCACTGCCAATCATGCCCGCTAGATGGTTGACTGCCCAGCCGACCTGTAGCAATGCCGAGTTGCAAACCGATGAGTTCAGAGTCTCAGCACTGGTGTGCTAGCGGAATATCCCGCTGTCATCATGATTAATTATGTCATCATGAAATTTATATAATTTCATAAATAAATTATAAGAATTATTTTATGAGGATAATATTATTATAGTGTAATGGTGCTCTGTGGAAGTAAAATTCCAAAATTGAAGCTCCCGACAATTTGTACTCTGTTATCTGTAAACCTCTAACTGTAAATAATTTAACTTACGTTTTATGGGGGTTTATTGTTCGAATTTGATTTATAATGTCAGTATATTTAGTGCTGCATAATATATCATAAAATATAATATTTAAAATGTAATAATACAAAGTGCAATATAATATAATAAAATAATTTATATTATTAAATATTTCATTTTATTTATAATGTGAGTATATTTTGTACTGCATAATATAATATAATATATCATTCATTATAATATTTAAAATGTAATATTACATAATATAAAATATGATATAATACAATTTAGTATTTTAATAATATAAAATAATTTATAATAATATAATTTAATAAAATAAAATAATTTATATTATTAAATATTTAATTTTATTTATAATGTCAATATATTTAGTACTGCATAATATAATATAATATATCATTTAATATAATATTTTCAATTTAATATTACATAATATATTAATAATAATATAATACAGTAATATTGACTGAAGCGTTGTGATAGAAATGCACCCTGTTCAGTGAAACTAGACCCACTGCAACCCTGACCAGGATAAAGCACTTAGGAACATTTATTCCTAACCTTTATAAAAACATTTGAATAATGTTTTCTACACACACACACACTCACAGCACGATCACAACATATCGAGACGCCGTGTGTGTGGATAAACATTCACCTGTTTAATAGAGAGAAAAACACACGACAGGAAGAGAATAAAGAGAGAGAGACGATACGTCAAAAAAAATAAGACGGAGGGAAAGGAAGAAAGATGAGGATAATTAGACAGAAATGTTTAGACAAAAGAGTAGAATAGAAATGGAAGGGCACATCTGCAGGAATCGAAATCGAACCCAAGTGCCGATGTTACCGCGGCTGAAAAGCTACTAACGAAAAGGAGACAGTCGCAAAAAAACAAGGTGGTCAAAATAACAGAAACCAAGTAAGAAATAAAAGACACGAACACATCCGCAGCCCACGATGGAGAAAGTGGACAGAACAGGGACGGAGCAGAACTGAGACCTGCAGGTCACAATATGACTCTCGGAACAAAAGGAAAGATTGGGAACCTTCAGATGATGTACGAACAGCACCCCAAGCCCACCGACTGGCACCACCCATGCATAACGTGGATTTACGGGTGGGTCTGCCTCGGAAAAAACAATCCGATCTCCCGGGACGGCTCCATCATGAGGCACCTGAATAAACTCCCAGAAGGGTAAAGAATGCTGGCATCACACGCCAGAGGAACACCAGACCGGGCCGAGTGCATCCCAACTAAAAAGCTAACGAAACCGATAAGGAGAAACCGTGATATATAGAGAGACTTTCACCTGGAGCGAATTAACACTCACATTACAGCAACAGGTGATTAATCAAGAGAAACTGAAGCATCGATTATCTGCGCCTCCGCGCCCCCTCTGCTGGCCAAAAATAGCAACTTAGAAGGACACGACTCTGAATCCATTCAGTGGTCAAAAAGGGTTACAAACTCTCTCAGGGCAGTTCCATCATGAGGCCCAAAACGCAGGAATAAACTCCCAGAAAACTAAAGTATGCTGGCATTAAACATCAGAGGAATACCGGACCGGACCGGACCGAGCACATCCCAACTAAGGAGCTGGCAAAACCGATAAGGAGAAACCGTGATATATAGAGAGTCTTTCACCTAGAGCGAATTAACACTCACAAGGCGACAACAGGTGATTAATCGAGAGAAACTGAGGTATCGATCATCTGCGCCTCCGCACCCCCTCTGCTGGCCAAAAATAGCAACGCAGCAAGACACAACTCTGAGTCCATTCTGTAGAGGAGCTATATTACAAAAAGAGAAGCAATTAAATACAGAAAATATGCAAAATAAGAAATAAGAAAGTTCAAACAAGATAAAAGAGAATAATGTCGGGAAGAACCCGGACAGGTCCCTGAACGCAGGACGTCACGAACACTGAGGAACGAAGGCAAAACAGAATCCAGTCAGACTGAAATAAAACGTGAGAGACGTGTCGTATTGAACTTGAAGTGAAGTGTCTCTGGGGGAACACGTCGTTTCGGGACGGATCATATTCCCCCCTGAAGCTGCGCAACACCATAAGATTTCATTTACACCCGGCAGAGAGTTCACGGCTTCAGAAATCTGATTCGGATTCGGTAAAGAGCCGGAGGCCGCTTGCTTCCCGCTGGAGAGATGATGTTAGCGCTCCGTAGAGTGGCGTTAACGATGGATGAACATTAAATTAATTAAGGTTATTAAGGTTATACAGTTGTGGGCAAACGGTTAAGCGCGTCACGTAACGTCAATACGCCGTCATCGCTCAGCCCTCCAATGCCCTGATATTGCAATCCATGTTGTGATGTCATCAATCCAGCAGTTTAGGGAAGGCCCTTTCATGTTTCTGTATAAAGACGTGGTTTGGTTTGATGAGGATCACGGTGCGTCCCAAACGTGAGGGAGAATTGTGATACATAGAAAAAACTTCCACCTGGAGCGAATTATGAATTATCAATCATCTGCGCCTCTGCGGTCCCTCTGCCAGCCAACAGTAGTAATGCAGAAGGACACGACTCACTGTGGAATTCATTCCACGGATGAGCAGCGTTATACAAACAGAGAAGCAATATTTTAAAAAATAATAATTTATATGCTTTTAACTGTGTGGTGACAGTTTAGGGAAGGCCCTTTCATACTTCTGCGTGACTGTGCTCCCATGCTTAAAGCGATTTCCATAAAGACGTCCCAACCGAAAGGGAGAAATCATGATAAATTTGAAAACGTCCACCTGGAGCGAATTATCAATCATCTGTGCCTCCGCACCCCCTCTGCCAGCCAACAATGGCAACGCAAAAGGACACGACTCACTGAACGAACGTGACTCACTGTGGAATTCATTCCACAGATGACCAATGTTACAAACAGAAAAGCAATTTAAAATAAATCATATGCTTTTAATTTTGTGGTGACAGTTTAGGGAAGGCCCTTCATGCTTCTGTGTGACTGTGCCCCAGTGCACAATGCAATTTCTATAAAGACGTCCCAGCCGAGAGGGAGAAACCGTGATACATAGAAAAAAACTTCCACCTGGAGCGAATTATGAATTATCTATCATCTACGCCTCCGTGCCCCCTCTGCCGGCCAACAATAGCAGCGCTGAAGGACACGACTCACTAAACGAACGTGACTCACTGCCAAATTAATTCCACAGATGAGCTTCGTTACAAAAAGAGAAGCAATAATTAAGTAAAAATATTAAATAAATGATATGCTTTTCACTGTGTGGCGACAGTTTAGGTAAGGCCCTTTTAATGTTACTGTGTGGCTGTGCTCCCAAGCACAAAGCGATTTCTATAATCCCACCAGAATTATTATGACTTAGTTATAATAGAGGTTCATATACACTGTATGGCCAAAAGTATTTGGACACCTGACTACACACGATTGGCTGTGTGTCTGTTGGGGGACGATTGCTGAAACAGGGATCCTTGTCGCTGGGGCAAGTGCGTCCTCTGCTGGCCGGTCGAGGCGTCTGCGCAGGGGCGGCTGATCACAGATAGCGGTGTGTGGCTCTCCACACGTAATACTCTATGATTCTATGATTCGAGTCCTAGCAGGTGAAAAGAAGCGATCCGCTGTGCTCGTGTCGGAGTGGGTGCATTAAAAATAGGGAATAAAAACAACAAAATAATAAAATATTAATAAATAAAGACATTTGAGACGTTTATTAAAAGAATAAATGAGAGAAACACACGGGCTGGATGTGCATGTATGAATTTAGAGTGAACGTTCAGGTTTCCCTGTTTGTTCGATCCGCGCTCGTTGTTCTTGTTTGGTGAAAAATCCGCCCCCTCAGCCCTTCAATTTCTGCGCTGTACAAAAAGTGGAGGTTTTATAAAACGCCGAGGGGGAAAAAAAGCCGGTAAAAAGCCGCTTCCTGCTGAGCGCCTGCCAGCGAGCGTGCTCAGGTAATTAAGCGTAGCTTCGTTCGACCCCTCGTCAAAGCAATTACCTCAAATCATACGCTCTTAGCCGCTCTAATTACGGGCAAATCGGCCCGCTCGGCGCTGACTGACAGTCCGACTCGATCCGCCTCGTGTTTACGGCGGCGGAGACAATAGCGCTCGCGGCGTGTACAGTCACATTCGGTCACAACACGCGCGGCGCTAACAAACACGCCGGGATCGGGGCGGGGTTTGATTTATTACACGCATCAGAGCTGCTTTTATGTTTACGTCCTGATGTTGTTCATCAATAGCTCGTAACGAGAGACTCGCTGGGTGATGAGACGGTGAGTTTGTTTGTTAGTAAAGCTTTATATTCGGGGCGGGGGGGGGATTGACAGAGGTCAAGGTTGCAGTGGGTCTGACCCCATTTAGTAACACTAAGTGCAGGGTTAGAACCCGACCCGGAGAGCCTGCACACTCGTAAACACACCCACACACCTTATTTACACAGAGTGAGGAAGTTCTTTTCATATTTACTGGTGTCCACATAAATCTGGATTGTTTGACTGCACCCTGGATTGCTTGGCACACTCTGCCAAGGTCAGAAAGACGAAACCAAGGAAACTTCAGTCACATTGGCCAGTTTGTCAGACGAAACCCCAGAACCAACAAAAACGGTTCAGCCGTGAAACAGGAGCTGAAGAACACGGGTGTGACCGTCCACAGTCAAGCAAGCTTTGTCCACTTAGCATCTTAAAGCTTGACTGGAGTTCAGTGCTGGTCATTTAAGGTCTGAGGTACCTCGCTGACCACTGCCTCATTAATCACTGCCTCACTGTCCACTACCTTGATGTCCACTACTTCACTGACCACTGTCACTGACCACTGCCTTGCTGTCTACTACCTCACTGACCACTACCTCATTGACCACTGCCTCGCTGTTCACTAACTCGTTGACCACTGCCTCGCTGTCCACTACCTCACTGTCCACTGCCTCGCTGTCCACTACCCCGATGTCCACTGCTTTGCTGTCCACTGCTTTGCTGGCCACTGTCTCGCTATCCACTACCTCACTGTCCACTACCTCGCTGTCCACTGTCTCGCTGTTTACTACCTCGCTGTCCACTACCTCGCTGTCCACTACCTCACTGTCCACTACCTTGCTGTCCACTGTCTCGCTGTTTACTACCTCGCTGTCCACTACCTCGCTGTCCACTACCTCACTGTCCACTACCTCGCTGTCCACTGTCTCGCTGTCCACTGTCTCGCTGTTTACTACCTCGCTGTCCACTACCTCGCTGTCCACTACCTCACTGTCCACTACCTCGCTGTCCACTGCCCACCTTTATACAAATTAAACATCAACAAGAAGTGTCGGACGCTCCCTCGTTATTCAGTCAGATCATCACTCAGAATTGAGGCGCCTCAGTAGGAGCATTAAGCATTAAGGGATCTAAGAATTTAGACACGCCCTCTTCCCGGGAGTGTAGGATGACGTAAAATGCGTCTGTGTAGAGAGAGAGCGAGGGTTTCGGACAGAGCCTCAGTCTCAAAAAAGGTCAGCAGACGGCGACTACGCGAGGTTCCGATTCAGTCCGACTGAGTCCTGTTGAAGTAGATCCAGGTGAGGAAGCTCCTACCATCCGTGACCAGAAGTAAACCCACAACATCAATCAAAATCAGAAAATACAGATTAATCAAATTTTCCATGAGCAAGGGTAAGAATAAGATCATAACCCGTGTCGAGGGGGTCCCGAGGGGGTCTACGAAAAAAAAGAGTAAAGAATCGCTGGATTAAAGACTCAGAAATAAAGAACAGTCCTAAAAGGTGCTGAACAATTTGGTAAAAATCTTTTATTCCCTCATTAAGTCGACATCACTGATGGAATAATTGGACATTAGTCTCGATTCAGATGGTTTAAGAGTCGACTTTGGACGCGTCTCGTATTTTTACGATTGTACTGAATAAAAATCCGTCCTGTGGTGAAGAGCGTAATTTGGGAGTCTTAATAAAGCGCGGCTGTTCATTACCGAACCCAATTATTCTCAGCCAGGACGAGAGAGAGAATTGACTCGCCTCACCTGACTGTCATTTTCTACTCCTTATTTTTTTCTGAGTAAATGTGCGAGTGCACGTGGACGCGGGTACGACTACTTATCCAGAGGAGGGAAGAAAAAAAGCCCAGCGGAGAGCGGCGTCTTGTTCAGACGAACCCCGAAGCCCATTAAGTCTGATATGTTTTTTTAATGGGAACGCCGTGGTTGATCGGAACTCATTTGCCTCGTTCCGGGGAAGAGCTCTGAAAGTAATCCGTCACCTCGGTGTGAGGCCGAGTCGGGACTCTAATGAGCCTCTCGGTCCGAAAAAAGAGAGGCGGAAGAATTGAGCTGTCACGAGGTTCAATGGCGTCGCTGGCACAATGACGGCCGCCGCCGCTTCTCTTTGTGTGAGCCGAGCCGAGCATGCGCTTATGCAAAATGGATGGGTCGGGTGTAACCTTAACTCCGCCGTCCGGCCCCGGTGTGCAGACGCCGCCGGACCTCCTGGTCGAATATCTGCAGTCGATCCGAATACAGACTGTGAACGTGTCTGATTATTTTATATAAAATGACGACAAAAGGAGGACAGAAAAAAACATCCATGCACTAGATGGCCAAAAGTATTCGGACGCCTGACCGTGAGCTTGTCGGACGTCCCATTTCCAAACCAAATGGTATTAAAACAGAGTAACCTCTTTGTGATCTTTCCAGGTAGAACAAAAGCCGCTCTTCTGAGAAGGCTTCTCACAAGACTTTGAAGTATCTGTGTACTGCCCATTCAGTATCACACAAGAGCATTTGTATGGCTGGGCACTGATGCTGGTCAAGAAAGCCTCAGTCGATGTTCTAGATGTTCTTCATATCTTTATAGAGCTTTGCTTAATGCACAGGGGTACAGTCATGCTGAAACTGGACAGGGCCTTCCCTAAACTGTCTAAACAAAGTCAAAAGTGATATACAGTAGTACCTTGAAACTCAGCGTCAATCGGTTCTGAAAGTGGCGTCGAGTTTTAAGGTATTTGTTCCCATAAGGATGTTTGTGAAACCTGTTAATGCATCCATGGTCCCGTGGAGCTGCAGATATTTTAGTCTCATGTAAAATAATGAGGTTGTTTTTGACACTTAAACACTGAAAATAACACAAATATAATATAAACACACTAAAATACAATTACAAACAGTTACACATCAATAAAAATACAATAAAAGCTGCACTTTAGTTTTACTTCTTTATTGTGTCCTGACGCTTCTTAGTGGTGGAGATGCTTGATGTTGGAATATCGTATTCCCTTCAGCACCGGCGCATTCACATGAGAAGTGACAAAACCGCTTCTGCGCCGCTGTGCCGTTATTTCCTATGAAGTGTGACAGCGGTGCACAAAACTTAGCGTGACTTACTGTAGTAAAACAGCGAGTGAGGAATGTGATTAGTGGAGGAAATTATGAGCAGTAATAATGAAGAGAAGTTTAGTGCTCCTGTCTCCTTTTACTACATTAAACCACGTTAAGCTTTATTTTCAACCAGAAGCGTTTTAGACTCTGGGAGAAGCTGATTCTGATTCTCACCATTTCTCAGAAGCTGGAGCTGTAACACAAGTTTAAAAGTGAAACAGGGAGGAGAATCCAGATAAACACAGATACACGTGGAGCTGTAACCCTGGATCTGACGCTTATTCCACACTGATGCAGATTCAGCTCAGATTCACACGCTGATGACGGATTACCGCTCAAGCCGAGATTTCGAGTTTAGAGGACGTTGAGTTACAAGGTACGACTGTATAATAGATTTATTACACCTGTTAGCAACTGTTCTGACTGAAGCACATGAATTCAAAAATTAGAACGGGCGTCCCGTTTTGTCATACACAAACGTTTCACTGGAGTCCAAAAGTTCAGGGGCTTTTTTTTCATCTCCCCTTTTTCTTGTTATCTTTGTTTTCCTGTCCACAAACCAACCCGACAGCACGGCGATGTTTACAGCGCTGTAAGATGTTCAAGGCTCTTCTTTTGACCGTGAGCTTCTTTTAAACAAGCTTCTCTTTCGGCTGCGTCTCCTCGGCTTTATTAACCGCTCTGCTCTCTATTTTTTAGCTGCACGGAGGAGTGAGGAGGACGCGGGCGAAGAAAGACGCTACTGTAGCTGGCGGATATATGAAGGACATTTTGCTGTGTGTGTGTGTGTGTGGTGTCTGTGGGGCTTGGTCTCTGTGGAAAGAGCAAGTAAGCTTTAGGTTTTAGAACTTTATTACCTCCGTCACTCTGGATTTCTTGGTCTGGGTTTGAGACTATTGCTCATAGAACACAAATCAAGGAGCCCATCAGGGGCGTGGCCCCTGTACCAGTCCCAGTAAAGGAGGTGTGGCCTATTTACCTGTCAGTCCCAGAAATAAAGACATAGATCTAGTATCAGACTTACTATGGAAGGTGTGAAATAAGTACCTGTCAGTCATAATAAAGGAGGCGTGTCCTCTGTACCTGTCAGTCCCAGTAAGAAAGGCCCAGTACTTGCTATGGGTAAAATAGGTACCTGTGAACCCTCAGTAAAGGAGGTGTAGTCTGTGTACCTGTCAGTCCTAGTAAATGAGGTGTGTCCTCTGTCCCGTCAGTCCCAGTTAAGGAGGCGTGTCCTCAGTACCAGTCAGTCCCAGTTAAAGAGGTGTGTCCTCTGTACATATCAGTCCCAGTAAAGGAGGCGTGTCCTATGTACCTGTCAGTCCCAGTAAAGAGGGTGTAGGCTGTGTGCCTGTCAGTCCCTGTAAAGAGGGTGTGGCTTCTGTACCTGTCAGTCATAATAATAGAGGCGTGTCCTCTGTACCTGTCAGTCCCAGTAAGGATGTGTGTCCTCTCTATCTGTGAGTCAAAATAAAGGAGGTGTGTCCTCAATATCTGTCAGTCCCAGTATATGAGGCGTGTCCACCTTACCTGTTAGTCCCAGTGAAGGAGGTGTGTCCTCTGTACCTGTCAGTCATAATAATACAGGTGTGGCCTTGTGTAGAAGGCATGGCTCGCCACTCTTCCATCTTAATACTGATTTGATAGAGGTCGTCCACGCCCGGTCACACTCACCGCGCTGAAACAGTGTTTTAAACGTTGGATTGTGGATGACGCCACAACACGGCGACCGAATCTTCTCAGACGGAGAGACGCCCGTCACCAACACCCCTCAGACCCGGGCGCCGTGGAAGACTAGTGATTTTGTTGTTGTACATTTTCTGCTCTGACAACAAGTCACAGTCTACCTCAGCGCTCGGGTCGAATCCCCCCAGCCGTCAACGCTCCTTTGGATGAAGGAGTGTGCTAAAGGCCGAAAATATAAACGTTTAGTAACGTTTAGTTTAGTCTATACAGAATTGCAGGTTGCACCTCCATGTGTGACGCAAAGACCACCAGGTAAGAACCCTTGCTGTAAATTGACCTTGTTTACAAATAATAAATGCATTTATTTTATATTTATATAGAAATAATGTTGATTTGTGCCTTTTTGAGGTTGTTTTGTTGTTAATGTGTCAATAAAAATGTGTCATTTGCAATCACAGCTCCTGTCGTCTTTCTATCATCACAATCATCACAATCATTCGCTTATTAATCATTTTTAGATTTAGAAAGAATTGAGGAACTAGTTCAGTGCTACGCTGTCTGTGTGTGTGTGTGTGTGTGTATGTGTGTGTGTGTGTATGTGTGTGTGTGAAGCAGTGTGAGCCAAACTGATCATACGATGGATGTACAATACAATAAAATAAAAGCTTCGAAAAAAATGTTTTACCTTTTTAATCCTGTCATGGTTCTGAATGTGCATTGTTCAGTAAGCACCCTGGCCGCCCAGCCGGGGAATCGAACCCAAGACTAGCACAGCGTTGTGTGTGTGTGTTCGTGTGTGTGAACTGAAGGTCACAGGCAGATAAAGTTCTGTATTGTGATCATATGATGGACGCTCAGTAAAATAAAAGCGTGTTTTTATCCTGTCATGGTTCTGAATCTGCATTGTTCCCGACGTAACGATGCGTGTGGGTGTTTTCACCTGTGGGTTGTAGAGCGCAGCGCTGGCGACCATTCACACGAGCTGCGGCGGCGCTGAATGGGGTCGACCTCGAGTCTGGAAACGCGGCCTTGAAGGTCGGAGCTGAAAAAAACGCTCAGCAGGGGACTGAATTATGTGGTTTAGTGTACGGGGCTTAGATGTAGCCGCTCTCTCTTAGGAACTACAGAGAGTGGCTAGCATTACCGGCAATAAGTGGTACGCTAAATTAAGTGGTACAGGTTCTGGATGAAGGTAGGAATGCAGTCTGGGCCTAGAAATTAACCCCGATGGAATTATTCAGTGAACAAAATCAAACCCAGTGGTCGGCACGTGTTTACCACTTCAGAATGCGATGAACCATTAATATTCAAACTAATGAGGAAAAAATATCTAGTTTTTTTGTCACCTTCATCTGTAGTGAATTATTCCAGCAATCAGTGACACCTTTCTCCAAAAATAAATAACATCTAATACAAATATATATATACAGTATGTTTTATTGTATTTGTTATGGGTGGCACGGTGGCTCGATGGGTAGCAAGAAGGTTCTGGGTTCGATCCCCAGGCGGGGCAGTCCATGTCCTTTCTCTGTGGAGTTTGCATGTTCTCCCCGTGTCTGCGTGGGTTTCCTCCCACAGTCCAAAAACATGCAGTCAGGTTAACTGGAGACACTGAATTGCCTTATAGGTGAATGTGTGTGTGTGTGCCCTGCAATGGACTGGTGCCCCGTCCAGGGTGTTACTGTGTGCCTTGTGCCCATTGAAAAGCTGGAATAGGCTCCAGCACCCACCAGCGACCTTGATTGGATAAGCGGTTAAGAAAGTGAGTGAGTGTATTTGTCATTGATGTGTAACTGTTTGTAATTGTATTTCAGTGTTTATATTATATTTGTGTTATTTTCAGTGTTTAAGTGTCCAAAACAACCTCATTATTTTACATGAGACTAAAATATCTGCAGCTCCACGGGACCAGAACGCATTAACAGGTTCCAAACATCCTTATGGGGAAAATATACCTTGAATATATATGTCTTTTGCTGCTTTGCTACGAGCATCAACAGAGCTAAATGGAATGACCTGTATGTCATATACTGTATACACATATGTAGACAGTTTTCATTATTATGGCACTAGGGTATCCCACTACTGTCGGGATCCAGGGTATAAATGCCCCAGTTGGGCGTATACATTCAGACATGATTGGCAGGTGTCTGTGGGCGAAGGGAGGGAGGGGGTATGCCTGATCCCTGTGATGGATCTTGGTGTGTGTTACTGTAAGTCTTTTGCAGCTGGATTTTTCGTCGTTGTCCGGATGCGATTTTTAAGGCATCCAGGCAGGTCTGCTGCTGTGTTTTATGTTTGGAACTTCTGAACAAAACTCTCAATAGTGACTGGAACACTTAAAGTCTTGGAAATGTTCTTATAGAAAGTCTGGGAAATCTATCAGCTTTTGTGAGCAGCTTTTTAGTTTATTAGTTTCAATTGCATTTACATTTATATTTTTGGCATTTAGCAGACGTTCTTATCCAGAGCGACTTACAGATGAGCTTCCACAGTAAACATTCCAAGGGTGCAAATCTGTTGAAACCCTGTAACACAGTCAAGTCACATTATTATGAGCACCAGCTAATATCCAGAGTAACCGGCGTGTGCAGCACGGACAGCAGCTAGACAGGCTGGGAATGACCCAATAAGGTCCGTGTAGGTCTGCTGACTGTGGTGCATCCCACAGCTGCTGGAGGTGGCATGCAGGAAGAACCATAGAGCCAACATGACGATGGTGGTCCCACAGATGCTCAATTGGGTTCAAGTCTGACGAATTAGGGGGCCAGGGTAATAAGTCTTGGTCATGCAATTCCAACCAACGTTAGACATTTCAAGCTTTAAAATTTCAAATTTTACCCATGTTTTTATATATGTGCAGACATCACACACCTTATATACAATAGCAGAATAGCAGAATACATATGCTATACATATTGTTATAGCAGTATAACAATAGCAGAATACACTGGCTGTCCTCCTCAGACTGATGAGCCAGCTCCCGCCCTACAATAACTCAAGATCTCCCCACCCTTTTTCCCAGCACTGGACTCATTATACACACATATGTATATATTTACATATAGAATATATAGTGTTTTTATTATATTGTTGTAATTACCATACTGTTGAATAATAGTAATTGCATAGCATAGCTAATATTTTCTATACTTTCCTTATTTTTTATTTTATTCTACTCTATTTTATTTACTCTATTTACTTACACTGTACTGGAGCTGCTGTAACACTCGAATTTTCCCCATGGGGATCAATAAAGGAATCTTGTCTTATCTTATACCCACCAAGCCAGCTCACGAAACGTGACTTCCTTCATGAGCTATGCGCTGCCGTTGTTATAATTAAAAAGTGCTCATAATAATGTCTCTCGAGTTCTGGGTGGAGGATTAAGACAAGTGTGACTGGTGATTGGTACAACAAAGGTTATCTGGTACAGATATTTTTTATGAGTTGGCTTTGTAGGCGACATTATTATGGGTTTTTTTTATTTTATTTTTTTTATGCATTTTTCCTCCCGATTTAGCGCATCCAATTTGTCTTCCGCTGGCGTCTCTTCTGCCAGTCAGTGTTCTTACACAGCGTATGAAGACCCACCCACCCACACATAGTCCGGTCCCCACCCTGCAGATACGGTGGCCAATTTGTATCTGCTGCAGGCACTGCCAATTATGCACGCCAGATGGCGCCCAGCCGACCGGTGGCAACACCGAGCCTCGAACCCGGGAGGAAACTCGGTGCTGGTGCGTCAGCGGAATATCCCGCTGCTCCACCTGGGCGCCTAGACATTATTGTTTTAACACCCCTTGAACACTTGAATCTCTGGGTGGTGTTTATATCACATCACAGCTGGATTAAATAAATGCTGCTTACTGAATCCCAATCGTGTTGGAGCCCAGCTTTAGGTCCTACAGACTTGCATTAGGTTGAATAATTGTGACATAGCGGTATAAACAAAATATCCCACATCGTTCATTTTCTTTATTTTGTTTCTATATTTGCTGCAGGGTTCAGCTGATAAAGACTTTATTTAAAGTAAAATCCTATTCTGAAGAAGAGTTTAGACTTATATATTTCTTTTTAAATAAATGGGCTCCAATATTTCTGGTCGCTAGTTAAAATGAAATCACCCGTTAACTAACAGTTCAGGTTGGTAGAGAGCGCCACCTGCAGCCGGGACTGTAAATCTGCAGATTTATAACCCATTACTAAATAATGTATAAAACTAGTCAAATTAAACGCAAGCAAGAAGGCCAGGGTCCTGTATCTTGCAGTTTGTATGTTCTCCCTGTGTCAGCATGGGTTTTCGGGTGTTCCGGTTTGCTCCCACAAGTCCAAAGACATGCAATCAGGACAACTGGAGCTACTAAATTGCCCTGTAAGGAACTGGTGACCTGTGGTGTCCATGCGTCCAGCTCCACTTAACCTGACTGCATGTCTATGAACTTGTGGAAGGAAACCCACACAGACACGAGGAGAACATGCAAACTCCACACAAAAAGGACCCTGGGTACCCAGCCAGGAAATCAGACCCAGGTTCTCTTGGTTTTGAGCAACATTGACAGTGCTACCCAGTGCACCATCGTACCCCAAAACATGAGAAAAACTGGCTACTTAAATTCAGCCTGTGTGTGTGTGTTGTAATTGGCAGGCCAACACCTACGCTGTGACATTTAACTCCACAATCTGGCTCGTCTTTCTAATTCAGTCCATTTCCAACCTGACTGGTGCTGCGTGGCTCTGTCAGTACATTCATACAATATGTATGACAATATGTAGCACACAGCAGTACAGACCAGCTGGACTAACACACACACACACACATGCGCGCGCGCACACACATGCACACACACACTCACACACATACACACATACACATAGACACTCTACACATACACACTCCTACACACACATCTGCACACTCTACAAACACTATATACACTCAATGCTATACACACACATACACTCTACACACACACACACACACACACACACATACACTCTACACACACATACACTCTACACACACACATACACTCTACACACACATACACTCTACACACACACATACACTCTACACACACATACACTCTACACACACACACACACAAATACACTCTACACATACACACTCCTACACACACATCTACACACTCCACAAACACTATATACACTCATACACACACTCATACACACACATATACTCTACAGACACACACTTCATACACACCACATGCTTTATCCACACAAACAGACAAACGCTACACACCCCAAATGCACAATACAAACACATCCTACACACTCTGTCCATACACAACACTATACACACCACAAACACACTCTCAGTACACTACATTATACACACCATATACACATCATACACACAACCTCTACTTACACTATACAAACAACATACACATTCTACACAGATAGCATACACATGACAAACATAGCATACACACTTTCTATTACACACTACTTACAAATTGCACACAAACACACAAATCCAGTATACACACTACAAACACGTTCTACACACATACGCTACAAACACAGTGTAGTATAATAAGAGTGAGTGTGTGTGTGTGTGTGTGTGTGTGTGAGTGAGTGAAAGTATGAGTTAGTGTGAGTGTGTGTGTGTGTGTGTGTGTGTGTGAGTGAGTGAGTGAGTGAGTGTGTGTGTGTGTGAGTGAGTGAGTGTGTGTGTGTGTGTGTGTGTGAGTGAGTGAAAGTATGAGTTAGTGTGAGTGTGTGTGTGTGTGTGTGTGTGTGTGTTTGAGTGAGTGAGTGAGTGAGTGAGAGAGAGAGAGAGATTGAGTGAGTGTGTGAGGTGATTTCTAAAAACCAGACTGATAAGGCGAGATTAACAGCAGATAAAATCAGTAACCAGGTTTACTGAAACAACTGAAACAAATATGTGAGATAACGAGGGTTATTAACATGTGTGAATAAAGATCAGAGCACCGGGGTAACAGAAATAATCACACACACACATTCAATTAATGAATCAACACTGTGGATATGAGAGGTGTGGTGGATCAGCAGAGCATGAATCAGTGCATGTAGAATGTTGCAGATCGAGTTTTTACCAGATACAGAAAGCATGATATTACACTGGTATTGTTCATTTTACACTGGGAGACCTTATATATTGGTTAAATGTATACTGGTTTATTGGTGTTAATGATACCTTCACCCCATACCATGATAGATGTTGGTTTACACACTCTAACAGCTGCACCACCATGCATTTTCTACTATTATTATTAGTAGTAGTATTAGTAGTGATAGTTTTTATTCTCAGTTCCACTAAGTAAGGATTCTCCAGAGCCGCATGTCCTAACATTTCTGCTGAGTCTGAGGTTTTGTCCCTGCTGTTTCACAATCACAACTGTTTCTACTGACATCAGTTAACATCTACATCACATGGTTCTCATATCACACACCGTGTGCTCTCAGCATTCACATGTTCTCAAATACCAACCAGAAACATCTCTGAAAGCACAGAAGTAAAATAAACAAGACTTCATCTGTCAAATGGTTAAGAATATTTTATTCATATGTTTGTTTGTTTATTAGGATTTTAATGTCATGTTTTACACTTTGGTTACATTCATGACAGGACAGGTAGTTACTGCATATACTGCAATACATAAATGACACGATATACAAATATCTAAACATTTATATTACATTTTCTACTAAATTAATACCCATACACAATTTAAAACTTTTGTTTTGCTTACTAAAACATAAAAATGTATTTATTTTATTTATTTTTATTTCGTGTAATGTGCATTATAATTTAAGCATGATAAATAATATACTTTTGCAAAAGTATATATTTGTTAATATAGTTTGTTTATTTGTAATGAATAGTTGACACGATAAACAAATATATAAACATATTATGTGATTTTTTTACATAAATTAATACCCATACAGTTTAAACTTTTGTTTTGCTTGCTAAAATATTAAAATTAATTCATTTTATTTATTTCTATTTATGTCGTGTAATATGCATTATAATTTAAGCATGATGAAAAACAGCCATAACAATATGTACACAAATCCTTTACAAGATTAAATATTTTATATTAATATTTTATACATATGTAACTGAATTCGTATTATTATATGTTATTATCTGTTAATGTATTACAGATATATAGTTTATTTATTTTATAACCAAATAAGATTTAATTAACATATTTGTTATGAATAATTAGTGTTTTGTAAATGTAAATGACACAATATAAAAATATACAGTGTATCACAAAAGTGAGTACACCCCTCACATTTCTGCAGATATTTAAGTATATCTTTTCATGGGACAACACTGACAAAATGACACTTTGACACAATGAAAAGTAGTCTGTGTGCAGCTTATATAACAGTGTAAATTTATTCTTCCCTCAAAATAACTCAATATACAGCCATTAATGTCTAAACCACCGGCAACAAAAGTGAGTACACCCCTTAGTGAAAGTTCCTGAAGTGTCAATATTTTGTGTGGCCACCATTATTTCCCAGAACTGCCTTAACTCTCCTGGGCATGGAGTTTACCAGAGCTTCACAGGTTGCCACTGGAATGCTTTTCCACTCCTCCATGACGACATCACGGAGCTGGCGGATATTCGAGACTTTGCGCTCCTCCACCTTCCGCTTGAGGATGCCCCAAAGATGTTCTATTGGGTTTAGGTCTGGAGACATGCTTGGCCAGTCCATCACCTTTACCCTCAGCCTCTTCAATAAAGCAGTGGTCGTCTTAGAGGTGTGTTTGGGGTCATTATCATGCTGGAACACTGCCCTGCGACCCAGTTTCCGGAGGGAGGGGATCGTGCTCTGCTTCAGTATTTCACAGTACATATTGGAGTTCATGTGTCCCTCAATGAAATGTAACTCCCCAACACCTGCTGCACTCATGCAGCCCCAGACCATGGCATTCCCACCACCATGCTTGACTGTAGGCATGACACACTTATCTTTGTACCCCTCACCTGATTGCTGCCACTCATGCTTGAGACCATCTGAACCAAACAAATTAATCTTGGTCTCATCAGACCATAGGACATGGTTCCAGTAATCCATGTCCTTGGTTGACATGTCTTCAGCAAACTGTTTGCGGGCTTTCTTGTGTAGAGACTTCAGAAGAGGCTTCCTTCTGGGGTGACAGCCATGCAGACCAATTTGATGTAGTGTGCGGCGTATGGTCTGAGCACTGACAGGCTGACCCCCCACCTTTTCAATCTCTGCAGCAATGCTGACAGCACTCCTGCGCCTATCTTTCAAAGACAGCAGTTGGATGTGACGCTGAGCACGTGCACTCAGCTTCTTTGGACGACCAACGCGAGGTCTGTTCTGAGTGGACCCTGCTCTTTTAAAACGCTGGATGATCTTGGCCACTGTGCTTCAGCTCAGTTTCAGGGTGTTGGCCATCTTCATGTAGCGCAACAATTCGTCTTTTAAGATCCTCAGAGAGTTCTTTGCCATGAGGTGCCATGTTGGAACTTTCAGTGACCAGTATGAGAGAGTGTGAGAGCTGTACTACTAAATTGAACACACCTGCTCCCTATGCACACCTGAGACCTAGTAACACTAGGTCACATGACATTTTGGAGGGAAAATGACAAGCAGTGCTCAATTTGGACATTTAGGGGTGTAGTCTCTTAGGGGTGTACTCACTTTTGTTGCCGGTGGTTTAGACATTAATGGCTGTATATTGAGTTATTTTGAGGGAAGAATAAATTTACACTGTTATATAAGCTGCACACAGACTACTTTTCATTGTGTCAAAGTGTCATTTTGTCAGTGTTGTCCCATGAAAAGATATACTTAAACATCTGCAGAAATGTGAGGGGTGTACTCACTTTTGTGATACACTGTATAAACGTTTTTTTATTTGATTTTCTACATAAATTAATACCCATACACAATTTAAAGCTGTTGTTTTGCTTAGTAAAATATTAAAATTAATTTATTTAATTTATTTGTATTTATTTCATGTAATATGCATTATAATTTAAACATAAATAATAAATAATTCTTTAAACAAAACAAGACTAAATACAAAAACAAACCTTATATAAAAAAAATCCTTTCTATTTTTTTCATCTGCACAAGCCACGTTATGTTTAATTAATTAATTTATTTATTTATTTATAATGTTTATTAAAATATAAATTCAGCAATTAAATAGCAAAAATTAAGGTCCAGTCCCTAAACCTTAAATAAAAATAATAACAACCCGGTGACGTCATGTGCACAGGGTCTGTGTGACGTCACGGATCAGCTGCCCGCTTTGTTTTGCAGTAGAAGCTGAGCAGCAGGAACAGAAGAACAGAAACAGAGAGGAGTGAGGAGTGAGGAGTGTTTCAATCCGCCAGACTTTTATATACACAGAGAGAGCTTTTTATAATTAAATCTCTGTACACCGCTTTTATACACTGATTTATATTTCAGCAGATCAACAGAAGTGCAGAAATGCCTTCAGAGAAAACATTTAAACAGAGGAGGACCTTCGGTAAGAGCTGCATTATTACATTAGAACTCAGGACTGCTTTCAGTTTTAACTTCTATACAACAAACCTGCTTTTATTTGCATTTTATAAGGTCACATTATGGATTCTGAACATTTTCTAAAGGTTCTCAGTTTTATTATTATTAGATTAGTGAATAAGTGAGACGTATAATATATATTTTATACATTGTATCTATTATATTATATGTAATATTAATAAGTAAGACTATAGATAGATAGATAGATAGATAGATAGATAGATAGATAGATAGATAGATAGATAGATAGATATTATTGTGTTGATTGTGTTTGTGTCCTTATCAAAGTATTGTTTACATATCGACCCGACTGTGAGCCTTGTCATATTCAAAACAATATAACACAACACTCTCTAACCTTAGTTCGTCTATTATTTATTGAATTATATACTTAAATGTAAATATAATCTTGCTGTCCTCGTATTTAGACCAGCTGTGTGGGACAAAAACAAATGGTAGTCGACATTTCGCTGCAGAATTGGGGGATGGGACCAAACCCGACGAAGTACACAAACCATTTTTGCGTGACATGAGTTAAAACAAGCCTCTCAAACGTTCCCCTTCTTATACAAGACGTTTAAAGTCACTTTATTCGACCCAATGAAGCAAAATCATTATTTCGGAACTTGTATTTGTTTGTGGCCTAGTGTACCAGCCAGTGTACCGAATAGCCCGGCTGTGTCCCGAACCGAGCGCTATGGTGTACATAGTGTGCCTAGGCAGAGCGCGACCTTCGGTAGCCATGACTACCTGTATTTACAAGACCAATGTTTTGCTGTAGTCAACAAGGGCGGAAGTCTGCTGATTAGGACGCAGCCAAAAGTCTTCAAAACATTTTATGTACAATCGTGTTTGGCGACAATTATAACACAAAATATAACTGTTTATATCAGGAACTGTCTAATTAACACGATATTATACGAATATAGTCATAATATTTGAGTACAATAAGTGAATAATGTTTAAGTTTTTAGTAAATAATGTAAATACATGTACCTCATGTTGTGATCTAGCAAACAATACCCTAACAACTGTTTATCCATTATAAAACACTTAATATAATAATACTAAAAGTACATTTTCACAAAGTACACATTTCATATATGTATTACATTGGATTTGAAGTAAAGTTACTGTTTCTTAGAGTTAAAATCTAAAGTTCACATACACTCGAACTAATTAAATGTATATTATTGTAGTTTTGACGTTTTAGTTATTTTAGTTAATTGTTTTTCTTCTTTGATTAAATAAGTAAAACACCAGTTAATTATCCAAGATGCTTTATAAGCCCTGCTCAGAGGCCCAACAGTTGCAACATGGCAGTGGTGGGGCTTTGACTAACAACCTGCTGGTTAGTTGGTTATTACCATAATCACTGATCTACCAAAGGCCTATTACTGACCAAATTATTATATAATGGTATGTGTTTACGTATACGAAGATTTTTGTATCTAGAAATGCCCTCAAAGTCCTTTACCTCATCCATATTATTACTGCTCACAAAGAAAAACATGGGAGACTCCAGATCTCATTACAGTACTGTTGCTGGGATAAACATGATTTACTGTGATTCACCTTATAACCACTACAGCTACAGCTGAATTCTAGCCCATGTACTAGTGTTTTATAAAACTGTTTAATAGTTTTAGGTTAAGCTAAAAGCTTATTAAAACAAGATGAGGTAAAAGGTAAATATGAAGGGAAATGTTTCCATACCAGCTCACTAATAAATGTAAATACTGTATAATCATAGTTGAGCACTTTGATCGACAGTTTTAATTACAGCAGTCATGTTTTAACTAGTCTGTGTTGTTTTCTTACCATGTGACTGTTGTTACTAGCGTTGAGTCACTCTGCTGGTTCATGCCGAGTCATTTTACTGTTTGTTAATGATTTTGAGGTTTATTCCCATATACTCACGCTATCACATATATACACAACACTGTACAGGGTGTTGAAATCTATTGTTTCATACCGTACATGTTTGTATAGGAAGAAAGAATTTGACTCTAAACATCAGTAACACAAAGAACGTCTTTCTTTCACTTTTCCACCCGTCTGCATTAACAAAAACAAAACCAAGAAATGTGAGATAAAGTAACTACAGTGTTATCAAACTTAGTTTTATTTGTTTTATTTATTTTACATAAACAAAATACATTAAAATATCTCAGGAACCGATTATAATCAGAACAGAGTTTTCTTGTTCACACGTCAGCAGATAACAAAACACTTTGGACAAAAATGAAATGTACATAATGTTGTTCTTACTCTGAATCATGCCGTGTCATGCCTGGTGTCCATATCTAGCTTTTTTCTTTCTTCTCTTTATGTACTTAAGCTGCAAAGCTAATAGCATATAGCTACTTCAGTGTCACTGAATTAATAAAGCCAAATTCCTGTTATGTTTTTGGCCACTTGTCATTAAAAGAGCAAAAATAAATTTTTGACAGTTGCTTTATTTATAAGGAGTAGTCTAAACCTAATTCACCAAATACCACAGACACAATACTAATCAGAATATCTGTAGTCTGCTTTCAAATCATTTAAGTGAACCCACATGTTTTATTTCACATAATTTATATATATATTACCAATCTTCAGACCACTCCAGGAAATTTGGCGTCCATCCCCATCCTTTGGCGCTGGTTGCTGTGGTTTTTGTTAACTGCTTAATTTGCTGTATTTATCTTTTATTACATTTTGGGTGCTCGGGTGGCAGAGCAGTAAAATACGCTCGCCCACTACCTCTGAGATCAGGGGTTCTAATCTCAACAGCGCTAAACATCCAGTTGGAAAAACGGCTGAACACAAATTAACACAAATAAGGGTAGAAGAGGCTCCACCATGTGACACTTGCCATGTACGTGTCTCCATCAGGTATATCCTAACTGACCAAACTGTTCCAAATATCTACAATTCTTCAACATCTTGAAGTTAAAGCTATGGAATATAAAACTGAAAGCACACATACGAGGACAGACAAAACCAAAACTGAACTGTAATAATCTATAATCTGATCTGTTATTAATGTAAGCAATGTGTTGACACAGTGTTAAACCAATAAACAAACAATCAACGGTGCTATCGGCTGGCCAGGCATCTATACAGACATGATTGGTTGTGCCTGGGGAAGGTGGGGGGGCTTTGGCTGAACAGTCTAGCTATCGGGAGGTGAACTTGTCAGGGTTCTCTTGTGCTGGTCGTAAGCCCAGATAAAAATAAGAAGGGTTGTGTTAGGAGGGTCATCTGTCGTACAAACTGTGCCAATTCATGTTTTGGGACCAGAATGATTCACAGTGGCGACCCCTAAACAATAGTGCACATGGACATGTCAAGAGAACTTAGTTTTATTCATTATTTAAAACCCAAAATGATGTGGACTTTTCCTGTTTATATAAATCTTTTAATATAAGGGGGGTTGAATATTTCCGATTGCACCTCTATATCACAATTTTCTTTAAAATCTGATACTGATATATGGCTAAAAGTATGTGAACACATGACCATGAGCTAGGTAGGCATGGGCATGAGTATAGTGTCGGCCCCCACTTTGCAAATGTCACAGCCTATTCTGTTCTGGGTCTTGAAGTCTTTCTTCAAGATTTTGACCTGTGTTTGTAGGAATTTGTGCCCTTGAGATACTGTAATAGAATCTGTAAGGTCAGACATTGATGCTGGACAAAAAGGTCAGAGGGTGTTCAGTCGCGTTGAGGTCAGGAATTTATGCAAGCCAGCGAAGTTCCTTGATGCCAAACTTATTACACCATGTCAGACTGGAGCAGGAAAGGGCCTTCCTCAAACTGTTACCACCAATTTGAAAGCATGAAATATTTTTTCTGTCAATATTTCTACATAGTTCTGATCATACAGTGTGTGTATAAAAGTGCCTGTAGGTCAGGATGTTGTATCATTTACACTGTGGTGATTATCTGTGTTTAACGTTTGTCCACATTGTGTTTGTACAGAACAGAGAGTGGACGATGTGAGACAGATCCGAGAGCAGCACCCCAACAAAATCCCAGTAAGTCACTGAATCCCCCCTACACACGGGTAACGGCAAAGCACCCAAAAAGTGTCAAACTACTGAGTTATTAGTAGTATTAAGTTTCGCTCACCTTAAACAAATGTGATTTATTATGCTATATTAAACAACTTTGTTAACAAAACATAAACGTAGACACCCTAGTTTGCCTGATTTTTAGTCAACTTGGGTCAAATTGATGATTTAAGGGCTTCTTATGGTAAATATTGTTTTTAGAAAGCAGTCTAGAACAACAGTGGTAGGGAGAAACCTTCTAAACATAAACAATCCTTAAAAAAGGAAGCCGTCCTCCTGGTGCAGCTCAGCTGGTCTTTAAAACAGATAGAAACAAAATAAACAAAACAAAAGAGGAATCGTGCGGGCGGCACGGTGGCTAAGTGGGTAGCACTGTCGCCTCACAGCAAGAAGGTCCTGGGTTCGATCCCCAGATGGAGCGGTCCGGGTCTTTTCTGTGCGGAGTTTGCATGTTCTCCCCGTGCCTGCGTGGGTTTCCTCCGGGAGCTCCGGTTTCCTCCTACAGTCCAAAATCATGCAGTCAGGCTAATTGGAGACACTGAATTGTTCTATAGGTACCTGGCCGCTAGGATGCATAAACCAGTGCCGGTCCCAAGCCCGGATACATAGGGAGGGTCGTGTCAGGAAGGGCATCCGGCGTAAAAACTGTGCCAAATCAATAATGCGGATCAAGGTCCGCCGGCGACCCCTAACGGGAGCTACCGTGGAAAGAGGAATCATGCAGACTTATAGTGAATATAAAAAGCCTACACACCCCCGTGTAGTGGTGAGTTTCTGGACGAAGGGTGTCAGGAAGGTTCAGGCCCACCAGGCTGCCTTTATATCCAAGAGTCCAACAGAAAAGGTTTTAATGGCATGTCGGGCCTGCAGGGTCCGTCCTTAAATAGATGGGAAGGTGTGCTGCAGCAGGACCCTGATGTACGAGAGCTGGAACAGACACTGGCACAACCCAACCACCTTCAAGATAAACAAGAATGTAGCATAATAAACCTTAAAGAATCACATACATTTCATTTTAACTTAAATAGAAGTGAAATTAGATGTGAGGTTTAATCGGGTCGTTAGGTCAGTAACCTTATGACCACCTGGGGCTCTTTTAAAATCACCTACCCGCCCCCTCCAGATGCGCAGGATTACATTTACATGTCAAAGCAGCGTCGTGTTAAACTAAAGATCCATTAAGAGAATGAGAGGAGTGACGTCCATTCACTAAACTAAGCAGCAGGATTAAATAACAATCAACTTCCCATCTGCTGTATCACCCAAAAACCTCCTCACAGTCCCGCTGCTCCCACCTGCCTCTCAGGGGCGAGAACAAAGACCCTCCTGTGTGTGGTGCGAAGGTAACTTGGGGTCCGTCTCAAACCATAGTGAGCTGCCTCAGTCGAGAGGATCTGAAGTTATTACTTAAGTCTTATAGTAACAGCACTAACAATAAACAACAGAGTTTGAACCTCAGCTGTGCTAACAATCAACTGGGTGCTCACACAGACACAATCGGCTGTGTCTGATGGGGCGGTGAGGTCGAGTGGGTTCCTCATTGCTGCTGCATCTGCAGCCTCTAGTAATTAGAAGCATGTGTGTTTGATGTGGCCAAATTACACACACACCACAGGAAGTGCACATGCCAGCACGACAGGAAGTGAACATACGACCCAGCACAGACTCATCACAAACACTGCAGTTATGTAAAACATATTTCACTTCTTGTGTTTTTGTTTTAGGTGATTATTGAGCGCTACAAGGGTGAGAAGCAGCTCCCCATTCTGGACAAGACGAAATTCTTGGTTCCCGACCACGTCAACATGAGCGAACTCATCAAGATCATCAGGTAAAACGTCCTCCTAACACATCCTCCCTACAAACCTGCTAGAACGTCCCAAATACACAGAAGAGAGACTAAAACTACACCTTCTTGTTTCTATACTCACTGTCCATTTTATCAGCTCCACTTACCATATAGAAGCACTTTGTAGTTCTACAATTACTGACTGTACTCCATCTGTTTCTCTACATGCTTTGTTACCCCCTTTCACCCTGTTCCTCAATGGTCAGGACCCCCACAGCACCACCACAGAGCAGGTATTATTTAGGTGGTGGATGATTCTCAGCACTGCAGTGACACTGACATGGTGGTGGTGTGTTAGTGTGTGTTGTGCTGGTATAAGTGGATCAGACACAGCAGCGCTGCTGGAGTTTTTAAACACCTCACTGTCACTGCTAGACTGAGAATAGTCCACCAACCAAACATATCCAGCCAACAGCGCCCCGTGGGCAGCGTCCTGTGACCACTGATGAAGGTCTAGAAGATGACCGACTCAAACAGCAGCAATAGATGAGCGATCGTCTCTGACTTTACAGCTACAAGGTGGACCAAGTAGGTAGGAGTGTCTAATAGAGTGGACAGTGAGTGGACACGGTATTTAAAAACTCCAGCAGCACTGCTGTGTCTGATCCACTCATACCAGCACAACACACACTAACACACCACCACCATGTCAGTGTCACTGCAGTGCTGAGAATCATTCACCACCTAAATAATACCTGCTCTGTGGGGGTCCTGACCATTGAAGAACAGGGTGAAAGGGGGAAACAAAGCATGCAGAGAAACAGATGGACTACAGTCAGTAATTGTAGAACTACACAGTGCTTCTATATGGTAAGTGGAGCTGATAAAATGGACAGTGTGTGTAGAAACAAGGAGGTGGTTTTAATATTATGGCTGATCGGTGTATATATTATATTGCTCCATATGTGTATATAGCGGAGCCCCTGTATATCCTTTATTATTGTGTTTTCTGTTTATTGTTTTTCTCTGTGGTTGTGCACTATAAGTCGTGATGTGTAGAGTTTTTTGTTCCTGCTGCTCTAACGAAGTTCTGTTTATCTAAATAAATAAATAAATAAACACGTTCTGTTCCTCCGTGTGTCTACTAGGAGGCGCCTCCAGCTGAACTCCAACCAAGCTTTCTTCCTGCTGGTCAACGGTCACAGCATGGTGTCGGTCTCGGCGGTCATCTCCGAGGTGTACGAGCGGGAGAAGGACGAGGACGGCTTCCTCTACATGGTCTACGCCTCCCAGGAGACCTTCGGCTCGGCCGGCGTCCACTAAACGCTCCAGGATCTCGGATTCGGACTCTGACAAACACGATCCCTCGTCTCTCCTTCCATCGTCCACGCTGAAGCAGGCCGAGGCTCGGAGGGGACGCCGGCCTCGCACTTCTTTAGCTTCGGTTTAAGATGCCCACACGTTTTTGTTTGATTTAATACGCGGTTGTGTTATTGGATGGATGTAGGACAGATTACACTAGCCAAGGGAAGTCCTGACCTGCATATCGGTGTTGTAGCTTCATCTGATCGTGATAATCGTTTTCTAATGCAGTGTGTGGTGTGTCTGTTATCAGAGCTGATTGGCTGTCACATCTCACAGCGCAGAGGTTCTGAGTTCACATACAGCAATCAGTTCATCTCTAAATCATCCAGACAAGAAGTTATACTTTATTTTAGACAAAAAATGATTCTTAATTTTGATTTTACCCCCTGAGGAAGAGTTTCTCAGCTTGAGCTGCTGTTTAAATCCTCTCAGATACAGAAATCTGTTTAATAGAGCTTTTAATATTTTAAAGATATAAAACTAAAGCAACAGTCTGTCTAAATATCTTAAGAAATGAGGAATCATTTCCTAAAGAACAATTTAAAAATAATATTCAGCTACAGTCTTGCTTTATCTCCGTTCCTGCTCGACACTGATCACTAAATCTGTAATCTAATCGAGTTCTGGTTTTATTTTCTTCCCTCCTTTAAAGTCGGAGGTGTTTTGTTTTCCTCCTGATTCAGTCACAGACAGAACACGTCGTTTGTTGCATTAAAAGAAAATACTAAAATAAAAACAAGCTTTGAGGACATGCTATGAATGTAGTGCGGAGCTTTCGTAGGTAAACAATCGTGTACATTGTTTAGGCAGGATCATTTTTTTGGGGGGGGCGAACAAAAGGGAGCCAGGTTCAGTTTGGAACGCCGCCGCCGCTTTTCTTCCCCCGCACGCTTTTAGAGTCCTGATTTTATCCAAGCTTATTTTATTTACACTTTTATAAACGCACCCCTGTACTTCTGTACTCCAGCGTCGCCGTCTTACACGTAACTGTGCGAGAAATCAAAATACATCCTTTAGATGCCTTTTATCCTCGTGCGTTCAACCTGTTTTTATTTAAAGAAATGTTTCTTGTACAATAAAATGTTCATATGCTTTACTTCTCTGTAATGAACAAAATAAATCCTATTAAAAAAGGTTTTGTTTGAAAGCTGGTGTGTTTTCTGTCTCTGATCAGCATCTAAAAGCAGATTTACACTTTTTTTTTTTTTTACAGTGTTATAAAGTAGAATTCGATACCTTAAGAGCACTATTTTTTAACACGGGGGGTCTAAGAATAATCAAGGATGATGAAAGACAATGATAGAGGATCAGATTTTAAAAATGGCAGAGAAGAAAGAAGGAGGAGAAGAAAGGCTATTGAGAGTTTGAATCCCTGCTCTGCCATGCAGTCACTGTTGGGCCCTTCTGTAAGGCCCTTAACCCTTTGGCTGAACCTGCGCTCTGACCCCAGCTTCCAAACGAGCTGGGATACACGGAAAAAGAATTTCATTGTACTGTACACGTGTAAATGTAAATATGACAAATAAAGGTGTTTTATTCTATTCTAACATCCTTGTGTTCTGTACTGAGTAGAATTACAACTGAACCCTCTTTTTTCAAGTTGCCTCACACTCCATGTTGACATGTCAGTAATGACGGATATTCTTTCTTCCAGGGACTAAAGATACGGTGGTTTGAGCTGTCAGTCAGATGATTGTCGGTTTAAATCCAAGCTCTGCCATTGCTGGACCCTTGAGCAGGGCCCTTAACCCTCTACACTCCAGGGGCGTCGTACAATGGCTGAAATAGAATTTCATTGTACTGTACACCTGTACATATATATTTGACATGTTCTTCTTCATACGAAACTATAACAAACCATTTAGCGAACCCAACCCGGGCCACCAGGATGGGTACCCGTTTTAAGCCTGGTTTCTCTCAGTGTTTCCTACTCTTAACATCATTAGAGGTTTTGGACCACTTATCAATGTTTAATGGTACAAAATGCTTCACAAAAGTAGAAATCTGAACCAGTTTGAGGTCAGAAACTCCTTTAGAACTTCATTAGAACATCTGTACACCTCAATAAACCGTCTCGATAAACAGACTCAAAGGAGGATCATTTTGGGGTCACAGACACGCCAAAAAGAAAATAAATGCATATAATAGTTCAGATAATGGGTGATTAAAAACAACAACAACTAACTACAGTAGCATTAAAATCAATAAAATATAAAAAATATGCCGAGTTACTGTAGTGACTATAAACCTGAGTGATTTTCCCTTGCTGCTGCTGCCACCGTGTGGACTGATAAAGAACTGCACAAGCACTAATACACTAAACGGTCAAAAGTATTCGGACACCTTTAACAATCTTATATGCAACCTGTAACAACTTTTTTTTAAATGAGTTACAGTCACTAGATTATGAATTAGCATAAATGTACAAAAAATCTAATCAAACACGCTCTTTAATTGTCCATTCCAGTTGGTCATGACTGGACTGGGTGAAAAAGGAAAAAGCAAATCATGAAGTTCATGTGGTAAAACATTAAACATCTCTGTGTTGTTCTTACAAATCACAGCTTTCTGTTTTCATTTGCATTTAATTTACTGTCCGAACTATTTTTGGAAGTGCTGTTGTAGCTATGAATGTTAATGCACATTGTGTATGAGTGTCGTTTATTTTCAAGAGTCAAGAGAGGCTTTATTGTCATTTCAGCTCTATACAGGTACATACTGACACGAAACAACGTTCCTCCAGGACCAGGACCAGGGTGCAACATAGAACAAAAGTGCAAGACAATACAGCTCACAACAGTACAATAAATACAAAAGACATTTCTAATCTAAAAAGTAATTAAGGGAGACAAGACTAGAGACGAGTGTTGTTGTCAGTACATGGTACTGAGTAAATGATACATGAGGTAGAAAAGCATATTCTGATATGCAGTTAGCAGCGTAGGGTTTTTATAGCAGCAGAGATATAAAAAGAGTAAGGTGCAAAAATACAAAAACTTGTGCAAATTGCAATGTTGTGCAAATATGCAGGTAATACAGTCACAGTAGTACAATACAGTAGTTGTATGTATTCAAGTTGCATGTGTCAAGTCAAGTCAAATTTATTTATACAGCACTTTTTACAATGGACATTGTCTCAAAGCAGCTTTACAGAATCCAGGACCAACAGACAAAAAAAAAAAAAGATAAATTTTGTTTATTTCTGCTTTTAACAAGTTTTGAACAAAAATGTGGTACAAAAAACATATTTTTGTTTAAAACCTTTAATATTAGCTCGATCCTGGATTTGATTCCCAGGTGAAGCAGTATGGGTCCTTTCTGTGTGGAGTTTGCATGTTCTCCCTGTGGATGTGTGGCTTTCCTCCAGGTGCTCCAGGTGTGTTTGTCCTGTAATGGACTGGCGAGCTGTCCGGGATGTTTCCTACCTTTAGCCCAGGGAATCGTACCCACCGCGACCCTGAATGAATAAAGCGAAGGTAAAACAGACTGAATGAATGAGTGAATATTCCTGAGCACTCGGTCTGTCCCTGCAGGTGAGTAAAGCTGCCACTAGGTGGCGGTAAAACCGCTCTCAATTTGAAACCACCGACAGAGCTGACAGAGAAGAAGAGCAGCTAAACATTGTCCATGTGGATCATCTGACGAGCTCGTTTATTACTTATTAAACAGTAAATATGGGTAAAAAGGGTAAAAAAGAGAAGAAAGTAAAGGGCGCGGAGAAAACCGCTGCCAAAATGGAAAAGAAGGTCTCCAAGAGATCCAAAAAAGAAGAGGTGGGTGTTTTATAGACTTGTTTAGCTACATGGCTAACACAACGTTTCCTGCACAAGCACGATTTACATTTACAGAAGTATGTACGAGAGTATTTATATCTATATACAGTATTTATGATAGATATCCTACATGTCAAGTCAAAATTATTTGTTTAAACATCCTCTCAAAGCAGCTTTACAGAATCCAGGACCGACAGACCAAAAACCTCCTCACTGAGCAAACCGACGGCGACAGTGACAGGGCAGAAAAAACTTCCTTAAAATTACAGGAAGAAACACAGAACTAATTCAAACTAAAAGTTATAACTAGCAAATAATGATGCTATGAACAATTTGAGTTTAATCCATAGTGAGTTCTGGACATTTGTGGTGCAAACACACCAGGTCTCCGTTACATCTAGCAGGAGCAGCATTGTTTGCACAGCAGTCTCGTCTTGCAGGATTCAACCTCGGGTGTGTAAACAGGTTTCCGTCAGAACAACAGAAGATGTAGTTAAAAGATTAGTCTGGTTTAGTAACTCGAGCCACAATTATTAAAATCATGTCGGGAGGAAAAAAGCTGAGAGGTGTTACTGACATAGTAGAGTGTCCAAACATTTCTACACGCAGCTATTAACAATTATTTTTTATATTTTATAAGTTACTCAGATACAAAGTGCATGTGCATGAACGTTTGAAGACCAAAAGTAAAGTGAAATGTGCAATACAGCATTTAGATCATTATTTATTTTATTAGGATTTGAACGTCATGTTTTACACCTGTGGCTCGGTGGGTAGCACTGTCACCTCACGGCAGGAAGATCCTGGGTTCGATTCCCAGGCGGGGCGGTCCGGGTCATTTCTGTGTGGAGTTTGCATGTTCTCCCCGTGTTTGCGTGGGTTTCCTCCGGGAGCTGCGGTCCAAAGACGTGCAAGTGAGGTGAACTAGAGACACAAAATCATCCATGACTGTGTTTGATATTAAACTTGAACTGATGAATCTTGTGTAATGAGTAACTACCGTTCCTGTCATGAATGGAAGCAAAGTGTAAAACATGACGTTAAAATCCTAATAAACAAATACAGAACGAATACAGAGGGGTGCACTTACTTTTTCAAGTCACTGTACCTAACCCCGTGTGTTCTGGTGTGTTTCGGATCAGGAGGATCTGGAGGCGCTCATCGCCGAGTTTCAGTTACTGGATGCGAAGAAAACTCAGGTGATGGAGAGCGCGTGTCCTCCTCCGTCTCCCAGGTACTCACTCGTTTACATTCACAGCATTCAGCGGACGCTTTTATCTATTTATCACTGATATCGATTTGAATGGTGGCGGGGCTAGAACCAACAACCTTACGATTGCTAGTCATGTACCTGAACCGGTGAGAACTGCTGTATCACTCACATACGCCGAAAGCATGTGGACGCCTGAACTTGAGCTTGGTTTAAATCCACGGACCATTAAAAGACCCACTTATTTAGAGAACAAGATTTTGCAGTGCGTCTGAGGGAATTTGTCCCCATTTAGTCAAAAGATCATTTGTTAGGCCGCTCAGGTGGCGCAGCAGTAAAAACACACCAGAGCTGGATCTCGAACACGTCGTATCGAATCTCGGCTCTGCCTGCCGTCTAAGGCTGAGCGGCCACATGAACGACGATTGGCCTGTTGTTCAGATATGGGCGGGACTAAACCGGATGGAGTCTCTCTCTCTCTCATGACTGGTGCAATTACGACCTCTGCTGGCTGATTGATGGCGCCTGCACAGAGATGAGAAAAGAGTGCTCGCTCTCAGGGTGTGTCTCTCCGTACACAACACTGAGCTGCACTGCACTCGTCAAAGTGTAGGTGATAAGATGCGTACGGCTGCTGCCCACGTATCTTTAGCTTCGTTCTCCTCAATCAGAGCAGGGATCGGCATTGGTGGAGAGGAAGCGTGATGCAATCGGGCAATTGGACGCTCTAAAAAGGAGAAAAAGAAATAAAAAATAAAAAAAAGATCATTTGTAAGGGCAGAGTGAAAAACCCTGGCTCGCAATCGACGTTCCAATTCACCCCAAACGTGTTCACTTGTGTTATTAATATACCAGCAACGTCATTTACAGACGTTCAGGCTTATATCGGACGCTGTTGTTTCCTCGTGCCTGATTTTAAGTTTCATGTTTCAGACTGAACGCGTCTCTGAGTGCTCATCCCGAGAAAGACGAGCTGATTCTGTTCGGAGGAGAGTTCTTCAACGGAAAGAAGGTAGAGCATGAACACAGCTGGAACATTACAGTCTACAGTAATCCCTCCTCGATCGCGGGGGTCGCGTTCCAGAACCCCCCGCGAAAGGTGAAAATCCGCGAAGTAAAAACCATGTGTTCATATGGTTATATTTGATATATTTTAAGCCCTTATAAACCCTCCCACACTCTTATAAACATTTCCCGCACAGTTATACAGCATAAAGCGGAATCTAACGCGTCTCTCCTTCGCTGAGCCAATCAGCACCCAGGATACTTAACCGCGTGCTCTGATTGGATAGCTCCTCAGCCATCCGCCAATAGCGTCCCGTGTATGAAATCAGCTGGGCAAACCAACTGAGGAAGCGTGTATCAGAAATAAAAAGACTCGCGAAAAATCCGCGATAGAGTGAAGCCGCGAAAGTCGAAGCGCGATGTAGATGTGATGCGATGTTGAGATGCTCTGACATCACAATTTGGCCCTCAGATCCTCACGCTCGTCCATTTTCCTGCTTCTAACATCAACTTTGAGGATAAAATGTTCACTTGCTGCCTAATATATCCCCCCCACTAACAGGTGCCGTGATGAAGAGATAATCAGTGTTATTCACTTCACCTCTCAGTGGTCATAATGTTATGCCTGGTCGGTGTATATTTGACCAGATAGTGCACTTAAGTATGTTGCTTTTGTGCATGTCTAGTATCCGCTTTAATCTGCCTCTCTCTCTCTCTCTCTCTCTCTCTCTCTCTCTCTCTCTCTCTCTCTCTCTCTCTCTCAGACCTACCTGTACAACGATCTGTTCTTCTACAACATAAAGAAGAACTCCTGGGTGAAATCGGAGATCCCGAACCCTCCTCCACGCCGCTGCGCTCACCAGGTAACGCTCCCTCGTCATTCAGTCAGATCATCACTCGGAATAAAGGCTAATTTAGACACGCCCTCTTCTCGGGAGCGTAGGATGACGTAGGTTTTCTCTCCTCAGGCGGTGGTGGTACCTCAGGCCGGGGGGCAGCTCTGGGTGTTCGGGGGAGAGTTCGCGTCTCCGAACGGTGAGCAGTTTTATCACTACAGAGATCTGTGGGTTCTTCACCTCAGCACCCACACCTGGGAGGAGATCAGGTACGAGGATCTCAGATCTCCTCATAAACCACGATGATTATCACATTCTGATTATTTTCTCTCCTTGCTGGTGTTCCTCAGGGCTTCCGGGGCGCCGTCGGGCCGGAGCGGGCATCGCATGGTCCTGTGCAAGCGGCAGCTCCTGGTTTTTGGAGGATTTCACGAGAGTGCGAGGTACGAAACGCCGGAATGACCATCAGACTCCACGCTCCAGGACCGAACGTCTGTAAACGTGTGTGTGTGTGTATGTGTGTGTGTGTGTGTTTATTTCAGGGATTACATCTACTACAACGACGTTCACTCGTTCAACCTGGACACCTTCACCTGGTCCAGACTGACCCCGTCCGGAACCGGACCCTCGCCACGCTCCGCCTGCCAAATGACCGCGACGCCCGACGGCACCGGGGTCATCATCTACGGGGGGTACTTCAAATCTGTACGTTCTCCTAAACCTGACTGTCATTAAAACTACACTGTATGACCAAAAGTATTTGGACGCCCCGTCTAATTACTGAATGTATGTGTTTCAGCTACAGTAGTATATATATTTGTATAAATTGGGGTTGTGTGTATGTGTATGGGTGTGTGTGTGTGTGTGTGTGTGTGTTTGTGTGTGTGTGTATGGGGGGTGCCTGGGTGTGTGTGTGTATGTGTGTGTGTTTGTGTGTATGTGTATGAGGGGATGTGTGTGGGTATGTGTTTGGGTGTGTGTGTTTGGGTGTGTGTGTGTATGAGGGGGTGTCTGGGTGTGTGTGGGGAGGTGTTTGGGTGTGTGTGTATGGCGGTGTGTTTGTGTGTGTGTGTGTGTGTGTATGGAGGTGTGTGTGTGTGTGTATGGCAGTTGTTTGTGTGTGTGTGTGTATGAAAGTGTGTGTGTGTGTGTGTGTGTGTATGGCGGTTGTTTGTGTGTGTGTGTGTATGGAGGTGTGTGTGTGTGTGTGTATGGCGGTTGTTTGTGTGTGTGTGTGTATGGAGGTGTGTGTGTGTGTATGGCCGTTGTTTGTGTGTGTGTGTGTGTGTGTGTGTGTTTGGGGGTGTGTGTGTGTGTGTGTGTATCGGGGTGTGTTTGTGTGTATGTGTATGAGGGGGTGTGTGTGTGTGTGTTTGGGGGTGTGTGTGTGTATGGGGGTGTGTTTGTGTGTATGTGTGTGTATGGAGGTGTGTTTGTGTGGGTATGTGTGTGTGTTTGTGTGTATGTGTGTGTATGGAGGTGTGTTTGTGTGGGTATGTGTGTGTGTTTGTGTGTGTGTATGGGGGGTTTGGGTGTGTGTGTGTGTGTGTGTGTGTATGTATGGCGGTTGTTTGTGTGTGTGTGTGTGTGTGTGTGTGTATGGGGGGTGCCTGGGTGTGTGTGGGTATGTGTGTGTGTTTGGGTGTGTGTGTGTGTGTGTGTGTGTGTGTGTGTGTATGGGGGTGTGTTTGTGTGTATGTGTATGAGGGGGTGTGTGTGGGCGTGTTTGGGGTTGGATATCTACGTGTCTACATCTACTACTGTCTGCTAGTTGATTAATAGTGGTCTGCAACTGCCTGTGTCTGAGGAATCACGTGCTAGTCTGCGTCTCTCCTCGTCCAGAACTATGAGGATTTGATCTTTCTGGTTTTTTTATTTGCTTTTAAATCTTCTGCTGTCGTCTTTCTCCCCAGCGAGCCAGAAAAGACGTGGATAAAGGAACGATCCACTCAGACATGTTCCTGCTGAAGAGAGACGACAAAGAGGATGAAGGTACAGTCCGAAATCCAAACACGTGAAAACGTACAACAGTCTCACGTTCACGTGTGCACACATATTTTGGGATGGGTGTAAATAACGCCCCTGATGGTCCCGTGTAGAGCGGTGGTGCTGGAGCCGCGTGAGTCCGGCGGGTGTGAGGCCTCCTCCCCGCTCCGGCTTCACCCTGGCGGTGGGACCGGGGGGGCGAGCCGCCCTGTTCGGGGGGGTGTGTGACGAGGAGGACGAGGAGACGCTGGAGGGAGATTTCTTCAACGACCTTTACCTGTACGACATCATCAAGAGCCGCTGGTTCCCCGCGCAGCTAAAGGTAATTTATACAAAATAAAAGTCCAACAGTTCATACAGAATAAAAGTCCTACAGCTGTCTGTACAGCTGTTTGTACGTAAAGTCCTACATCTATTAATACAGAATTAAAGTCCTATAAATGCCTACAGCTGTACAAAATAAAACTCTTACAGCTGTTTGTACAGAATAAAAGTCCTACAGCTGTCTGTACAGAATAAAAGTCCCAATAAAAGTCCTAGAGCTACTTATACAAAATAAAAGTCCTACAGCGGTTGGTTTGTACAGAATTAAAGTCCCACAACTAATACAGCTATTTGTAAGGAATAAAATGTTTATAAAAGTTAAAATATTGTTATTCCTAATTAAGGAACCCTATTTTCTTGTCTCCTACAGACGACATTCCGTTCAGAGTTTCCTAGACTTACTGTAAAGCGTTATACTGCTGCTTTACAAAAAATTATGTGATCATTTAAATCACTTTGGCTCCGTTTCTATAAAAATACGATATTTAAACACCAAGTTCGACCGCTAACGAATTCTCGTTAAATTCTCTTTGAACAGGGGGGTAAGTCGGAGAAGAAGAAGCGGCGCAGGGGGAAAAAGGACTCGCAGGAGGGCGGGCAGGAGAACCAGAGCGAGCAGGAGCGCGGTGCAGAAGGGCCGGCCGAGATCGTGAAGGAAATCGTCACTGAGGACGGAACCGTCATGACCATAAAGGAGGCGATCACAGGGGCACAGGAGAGCGAGGAGGAGGAGGACGAGGAAGAGGAGGAAGAAGGAGCTTCCTGTCCGGCGGTGGAACCGTGCCCGAGGTCGAGCGCCATGGCGGCGGTGAAGCACGGGAAGCTGTACTTATACGGCGGGATGTTCGAGGTGGGAGACCGACAGTTCACCCTGAACGACCTGTACTGCCTCGACCTGCACAAGATGGACCAGTGGGACGTGCTGGTGGAGATGGACCCCAGTAAGTCCTACGTTTATTTATAGATCTACATAAATTCTTGTGAGGTCGAATCTCGGCCTGCTATTGACCGACCAGGCGCCTACACAGACCTACATAGTCATCAGGTCGTCTGATAGAGGGATACTGTAGTTACGCCCTCTGCTGGCTGATCAATGGTGCTGCACTCTCCGTGCACGATACGGATCTCCGTATGAACCTGCCTGGTGCAGGTAAAAGAAGCAGTCAGTACAGCACACGTCGGAGAGTGTGAGGCGTGTGATAGTCACGACCCTCCTCGGTCAGAAGTGCAGGTATGCAGTATTAGAGGTGAATTGGATATGACTAAATGGGGAACGAAACTGTAGGAAAAATGCATCTCTAGTAAATAAACGGCGCTCTTGATCTCGTCGCAGAGACTCAGGAGTGGTTAGAGGAGTCGGAATCAGAAGACGAAGGTGAGGAAGAGGAGGGTAAAGCGGCGGAGGATGAGGACGAAGACGAGGATGAGGAGTCTTCTGAGGAAGACGGCGACGAAGACGAAGGTAAGAAAACAAAACGCAAACGGTGCCGTTTCCATCGCGAGGCCATTGTATGAATAAATGTAAGTGAAAATAAACTTTAAATGCATTTTTTTATTGAGCAAAGTGACCCGCACATGGATCTAATCGCAAATTTAGGATCTGTGATTGAAAACGTTCATAAAAACCCCCTATAGCACTGAAAAATAGTGTTTGTTCACGTCCCCACTCTCTAACCTGACACTTTATGATGAAATATAAGAGTAAGATCTGTCAGAAATCCTTTTATCCTGCAGTGTTCGGTGCCTCCAGATTCCATCGATGTTTTTAATCTTTATTTTCCATCAGAAATGTAGAATAATGTGGTTAAATTCCATGTTTTAGTCCCTCAGTCCTGTTACCCTCACATATTCATCCTTCTGATAATACAAATGTGGGAATATTCTGATCAATCAGGTCACATTTAGAAAAATTAAGAGCATTAGACTGTGCCCGGTGTTCTTATGCTTTAGCATGTTCTCCATGCTGCTATATTTAATGTATGTACTAATCCTAGATTAAAAACCCAGTCCTGTTACTTTCAGTCCTGTTACTCTTATACAGCTCATCTTCCACTTAGAAACAGGGGCGTAACTACCCAGGGGGGCAGGTGCACTGGAGCCCATGGGGGGGGGCTCTCATTATTATTATTATTATATTACAATATACAACAAAAAACAAAAGTAAAACATTAAAATAACAAAAAGACAATTAAATGTCAGAATACATGTAATCAAAATACACAGTGAGTGCAGAGTAAGGGATTTGGGGAATCTGTGTAACCTGCTTAACATATTCTGTGTATATACAATACATCCTTCTGATATATACACATACATATACATATACATATACATATACATATATATATATATAAATTTGTTGAGGGAGCCCAAATTGTTTTGTTTTTTTGCACTGGGGCCCATGAGCTCCTAGCTACTAGGATGTAATGAAACAAAGGTGCCTGAGATTCGACCAAAACACATTCTGAGTAGTGAAGTGTGTGTGTTACTAGATTCAGTGTTGAACAGATTAAAAAAAAATGAAGTTGTTTATCTTATAGGGGAAAGGCCCAGAGACTTGTTTGGCCAGCAGGTTGCAGTAATGAGCTCTGTACTCCCACCATGTTCGCCTCCTTCTCAGGTTCTTAAAAGTTTTGACTTGAGAAATGATTTTGTTTGCGCAGTAAATTTTATTCTGATTCTGTAAGCGAGCTCATTTTTCCTGCCCTGTCGTGCATAAACAAATATTAATGCTTCCTAACAAGATACGGAACAAGATACGACCTCCAGAAGCACAGGAGAACCTTCTGGGTCGAACTTATCCACACAGAACGACCTTCTGACTCCTGTTACTTATTAAAAGACTGGATCTGGGGACTTCTCTGTGCCCATATATGACTGTCTGTATTTTACAGAGGATAAACATCCAGCGGTGAAGTCCGGAGAGAGTCTGTCTGATTATCAGGGCCGGACCGAGACGTACTGGCAGGGTCTGGCACGCGCCAACATGGGCCCCGATGCCAAGGAGAAGAAAGTACAAAAAGTGGCCGTCGCCATGGCCAAGGTGTTCTACGAGGACAGTAATTAAACGAATGATTGAATCTGTGTGTGTGTGTGTGTGTGTGTATGTGTGTGTGTGTGTGTGTGCTGTAATAACACCAGCGATTTACCATCGCTTCATCCTGGTCAGGGTCACGGTGGGTCCGATTCATTGGTCTAAAATGAGAAAACACCCCGGACAGGTCACCAGTCCTGCATATTCACACTTAGGCCAATTTTTAGTAGTTCTAGTTAACCTGACTGCACGTCCCTGGACTTGTGAGAGGAAACCGGAGCACCCGGAGGAAACCCACACAGACATGGGGAGAACATGGCCACATGGATGGCAGGACCCAAGGTTTCCCAGCAGAACGTCGCCCAAAGCATCACACTGCCTCCGCCGGCTCGCCTTCTTCCCATAGTGCATCCTGGTGCCGTGTGTCCCCCGGGTAAGCGGCGCTCACGCACCCGGGTATCCACGTGATGTAAAAGAAAACCTGATTGGTCGAGTTACCGATGCTCACGTGTCCATTGTTGGCGCTCTCGTGGTGGACAGGGGTCAGCATGGGCACCCTGACTGGTCTGCAGCTATGTAGCCTCATACACAACAAACTGTGATGCTCTGTGTGTTCTGACACCTTTCTATCAGAACCAGCATGAACTTCTTCAGCAGTTTGAGCTACAGGAGCTCGTCTGTTGGATCGGACCACACGTGCATCACTGAGCCTTGGCCGCCCATCACCCTGTCGCCGGTTTACCTTTGTTCCTTCCTTGGAGCACTTTTGATAGATCCTGACCACTGCAGACCGGGACACACCCCACAACGCTGCAGTTTTGGAGATGCTCTGACCCAGTCGTCTAGCCGTCACAATCTGGCCCTCGGATCCTCACGCTCGCCCATTTCTCTGCTTCTAACATCAACTTTTCAGTCATAAAACGTTACAGTCGTACAGAGAACCTCATCAGAACGATAAATCAAGGACCACAGAACACAGGGTGACTTTTAAACACTTTCATTATGTTCTCCAAATCATTGAAAAACAACCGAAAACTCCCAGAATAAAACAAACGAACAAACAAACCAACCGAAATAAACCCTGAAAGAACAGAATCGGAGGAAGAGAGAAACTCAAGTGGGCATGCTCAGGCGTGTGATGACCGAACGCGGGGGGTGGGTGAGGGGTGATGACCGGCCCCTTCCTGGCCAGAATGCAGGTTACAGAGTAGATTTCAGCCACGGCATGCTTCATTCTCATCTTACAACGGGTGTAACGTCTGCAGTGAGGGGGAACGAATATTCAACCAGCTGTTTTTGTTTAAGGTACTGGATTAGTAATCAGAAGGTCACTGGTTCAAGCCCCACCACTGTTGGACTCTTGAGCAAGGCCCTTAACCCTCAGTTGCTGTGTAGACTATATACTGTCACAGTAATGTAAGTTGTTTTGGATTAAAGCGACTTACTGCAAAATGTCATCAACCGCTGGTTGATCCTGGTCAGGGTCGTGGTGGGTCCGGTTTCACTGAGAAATACTGGGCGCGAGGCAGAAATTCAGGACTTTGCTCCCCCCTTCCCTCCCCAGACGCAGCCAATCATGTCTGTGTAGACGCCCGACCGGCCGATAGCACTGCTGAGATTGGATCCCGGATCTAAGTGACGATGGATTGAATATGTGTCCACCTCAGATTCACACACATTTTTATACTTCTCTGTTTATACGTACAAAAGCAGAATACACTCTGTGTGTGTGTGTGTATGTGTGAAGTGGTTTTATGCACTAAAAGTGTAATAAATAAATATAAAAAAGTGGTTGAATATTTATTCCCCCTCTCATTGTGCATCAGATTACGTGATATGTAACACGTGGAGGTTCATGAGCTCACATTCCAGCATTACTGTTTATAAAGTGCATTAAATACACACTATACGGACAAAAGTATCTGGACACCCCTTCTAATTGTCGAATTCATGTGTTTTAGCCACGACGGTCGCTAACAGGTGTAATAAATCAATCATAGAAATGAAATAATGTGCTTCTGAATTGCAGCAACAGTTTAGGGACGGATCCTTTCCAGGTCCAGCATGACTGTTCCTGCACAGAGCGCCGATTTCAGCTCTGGGATGAACCGGAACCTCACTGAGATCAATGCCCAGCCACACAAATGCTCTTTTGTATTACTGAATGGGCACAAATTCCCATACACAGTCTTGTGAGACGCTTCTCAGAGGAGAGGTCGTTGTTCTAGCTAAAGATCACACAAAGGTCACTCATGAAATGTAATGGTGAGTGGCACGGTGGGTAGCACTGTCACCTCACAGCAAGGAGGTCCTGGGTTCGATTCCCATGTGGTTCGGCCCGGGTCCTGTCTATGTGGAGTTTGCATGTTCTCCCCGTGCCTGCGTGGGTTTACTCCGGGTGCTCCGGTTTCCTCCCACAGTCCAAAGATGCAATGCAAGTGAGGTGAACTGGAGATACAAAACTGTCCATAACTGTGTTTGATATTAGACTTGTGAACTGATGAATCTTGTGTAACGAATAACTACCTGTCCTGTCCTGTCATGAATGGAACTAATGAGTGTAAAACGCCGTTAAAATCCTGTGTATGTGGAGTTTGCATGTTCTCCCCCGCCTGTGTGGTTTTCATGACGTTAAAATCCTAATAAATAATAATAATAGAAATGAGGAATGACTTTTATATTTGCTTAACAAAAAGGTTTAATGTGACTGTCTCCTATAATGGAACATTTGAGCCCCACTCCCCCCTTCCCCAGTCAAAATGGTCTAGAACCAGCCCCCGGATTTTAGTAAAATAGAAATTCATAACATCACGTTGTAAACGGGACTGGAATGTGGCTCGAACCTCCACGTTTGACCTCTGACTCGAATCCCTCGTGATCACACGTTCCTACATTTCGTCAGAGAGATGAGGTGGGATCAGAACGGAATAATCGGAATAATCGTGGTATAAAGCACAGACCGTGAGCGATCGGACTCAGGCAGGAGGAAGTGCAGCCCCATACACACACACATGCTATAAAAAAACAGCTCCGAGTCTCTGAATTCAGTGAGCCGGCTAGAAAAAATAAACCCAACAGATTTCATCCCGTGGTCCTCGAGTTCTGCTCAAACTGTGAGTTTCTTCTTGGGTTTTGCAGAAAACATCCCTGCAGGGATTCCGTAGAGTTATATTTATATTTATATATATATATATATATATATAGATTTTGCCAAAAGCACAAACTAAAAATAAATAAAGGAATAAAAATCGGTAGCCGTCGTATACGGTGTCCAAAACTAGAAGAGTTTATATAGATTCTGTCGTAGAAGGTAGCTTTACAAAACTAAACCGTAAAACCATACATGAGCATGCAGAGTTCTCTCTTTTCTTTAAAAAAACAAGGCAGTTGGCATTTCTCCCCGGACATCTCTCAAACAGCTAAAAACATTCCCCTCCCCTTGTTAAAATCTCCAAGAAATATTTATTTTCAAAGCAGCAGTCGAGAAAAAATGAAAATAATAGTAATAATAAAATAACATTAACAGTCTCTGAAGCTCTGGTGGGGAACAGCGGCGTCCTGGGTCGTGTGGTGAAGCGGACATTCGTTTACGAGGCGTTTTTGTACAGAATAGCGTGTTAGCCCTCATACAACATTCAGACAACGTTTAAACAACAAAACCTGTTATAAAAATCGATAATGGATGAATGTGTGAATTATTTAATATACCGAACAGCCCGAAAATCAACCTACAGATCATGTACCATGTTTATTCTATCAGTCATTAAACACCTTCCAGTTTCATTTCAACGCCTGATCCTAAAATGTGTTAGTGCTGCTTTAAGACGTCTTGTGTTTTGTTTTGGATCTGTGTGGTCATTTCTTAGGACCAGTGTGGTTGCCAGCAGTGTTGTTTTAAAACGTGTTGTATAAATATTAAAAGCAGCAGGTTTTCAAGCATTTTTACCATCATCACCATCACAAGGAACTGCTTTGAATGGTACACGTGTCCCAACCAGTACAAACACATTTTAGCATTGCTGACAATGAGAAACTGAGGGTTAGAGGCCTTGTTCAGGGGTCCAACAGTGCCAGCTTCACAATAACTGGGCTTTAAACCAGCACCTTAACCACTGACCTACCACTGCCCTTAGTTGTTCCCAGTAATTTATTGGTACATCAAGGGTGTTTAGACATGCCCCTTTAAATATGATTAAATTTTACATGACCATGGCACGGTGGCTCGGTGGGTAGCACTGTCGCCTCACAGCAAGAAGGTCCTGGGTTCGATCCCCAGGCGGGTTCTCTTCGTGTCTGTGTGGGTTTCCTCCGGGAGCTCCGGTTTCCTCCCACAGTACAAAAACATGCAGTGAGGTTAATTGGAGACACTGACTTGCCCTATAGGTGAATGGGTGTGTGTGTGTGTCTGCCCTGCGATGGACTGGTGCCCCGTCCAGGGTATTACTGCGTGCCTTGCGCCCATCAAAAAGCTGGGACAGCCCCCCCTCCTGACCCTGATTGGATAAGCGGTTAAGAAAGTGAGTGAGCGAGTGTTTTTTATTCAACTCACCTTTAAGGTCCTAAAAAGCATTTTTATATCTTTATTTTTCTGTTTCAGGTGAATGTAACCTGCTCAATCATGCCTGAATTCGGGTGTGTTTTTGAACTTAAATGTGCCAGATAGTAATGAGACGTAATTTAGGAAGGAGAGCACCTACACCCCTCTGAAACGATTCATAAATCAAAAAGCTTTAATCAGTCAGTGTTCCCTTCCACAGCCTAGTTACTGACTTACAGCTAGTTAAAATCTCCTTCTGTAATAGCACAAGCGATATCGTACGTACTGGATATTCCGGTGGGTTCCGGACCTGTATTGGTGTAGAATCATGTTTTGGTGTTTATTAACCGATAAGAAGAAACACGTCACGGTTGCAGCTTCAGATTTTGGGGCCTGACTGTATATAACATGAACGGAAGGATCGATGGTTATGAGGAATTGTCAGTTACTCTGTCTGGATGTGTTTGTCATCACAAATCGTCATCGTCTCGTTGTTTTAGTGGCAGGAACTCGTGGGGTTTGTAGTGACAACCAGAACAATTCCAGATTACACACGAGACTTCATTCAGAAGACTTCATTATCAGAAACAGTGTCATGCCGTGACCTCGGGGGATCTGAGTGTTATTGGTGTGATTGAGAAAAATAATAATAATAAAACGCACACACACACACACACACACACACGTAGGAGTTTTATGAAAACATAAAGTGATTATGTTTAAGGTTTAATGAAGAACTGCAGCGACTTGGTTTGGTCCATTTACATGTTGCATTATCTCGATAATAAAAGATTATTGTGTCTTTATTCTCAATATTTCTAAATTTATTTAAAATGTATTTAGAAGTTTGTAGACTGTTTAAACTACTACACTGGCAATAACTAGAGTATCCGTACTAAAGTATCACAAGTCGACTCTAAATGAGGTGAGTAGAACCTTCATTACTGTGCTGAGTTTAGTTTCATCGCAATTGAATCAATTAAGGTTTTAATTTTGTGTGCTGTAGATGCTATCCTGACCACCCTTTTTTGGGGTCTGATGTCCTCCTTTTTGGGGTCTGAGGTGAGGTTCTCCTCTTTTGGATCTGATGCCCTTCTTTTTGGGGTTTGATGTTCACCTTTTTTGGGGGGAGTCTGATGCCCTCCTTTTTTGGGGGGTCTGATGCCCACCTTCTTTTTTGGGGGGTCCGATGTCCTTATTTTTGGGGTCTGATGTTCTTTTTAGGGTCTGATGTCCTACTTTTTGGGGTCTGATGTTCTTTTTAGGGTCTGATGTCCTACTTTTTGGGGTCTGATGTTCATTTTAGGGTCTGATGTCCTACTTTTTGAGGTCTGATTTTTTATTTTTGGGGGGATTGATGTTCTCCTTACTTTTTGGTGTCTGATACCCTCCTTTTTTAAGGGGTCTGATGTTCCTCCTTTTTGTGGTCTGATGTTCTCTTATTTGAGGTCTGATGTTTTCTTAGGGGTTTGATGTTCTCCTTTTTGGGGTCTGATGTTCACCTTTTTTGGGGGGTCTGATGCCCACCTTCTTTTTTGAGGGGTCTGATGCCCACCTTCTTTTTGGGGGGTCCGATGTCCTTCTTTTTGGGTTCTGATGTTCTTTTTAGGGTCTGATTTCCTACTTTTTGAGGTCTGATTTTCTATTTTTTGAGGGATTGATGTTCTCCTTATTTTTTGGTGTCTGATACCCTCCTTTTTTGGGGGGTCTGATGTTCCTCCTTTTTGGGGTCTGATGTTCTCTTGTTTGAGGTCTGATGTTTTCTTAGGGGTCTGATGTTCTCCTTTTTGGGGTCTGATGTCCTCCTTTTTAGAGTCTGATGTACACCTTTTTGGTGTCTGATGCCCTCCTTCTTTTTTGGGGGGTCTGATGTCCTTTTTGGGGTCTGAGGTCCTGCTTTATGGGGGTCTGATGTCCTTCTTTATTGGGGGGTCCGTTGTCCTTTTTGTGGTATGATGTTCTCCTTTTTAGGGTTTGATGTCCTTCTTTTTGGGGTTTGAGGTCCTTTTTGGGGGTCTGATGTCCTCCTTTTTTGGGGTCTGATGTTGTCCTTTTTGGTGTCTGATATCCTCCTTTTTGGGGGGTCTTATGTTCACCTGTTTTTTTTTTAGGGGGGGAGGTCTGATGCCCTCCTTTTTGGGGGGGTCCGATGTCTTTCTTTTTAGGGTCTAATGTCCTTTTTTGGGGGGATTATGGAAGTGGCCACTTGAATTAGTGTACATGTAGGAGGATATTTGGTTCTTTTATGAAGCTTTGAGACCAGATTAAGCTCCCAAATGAAAACAAAAACAATCAACCCTGCATTTATTGTTTGTAATTATTGTTTAAGGTTGAACTGACCCTGGTTTCCTGTTCAGAATGATAGTCCATGTTTATCGTTTGTATGGTACAGATGTGGTAGATAAGAGTCCACATCTGTATCGCGGTATTTCTTTAACATTAAAGGTACAGTACACACATCTGCTGCTGCTCTTCATAAACAAGGAATGAAAGGACGGAACGTGTTTGTGTAAGTGTGTCCAGTAATGAGATGGTGAGGTGGTGGACTCCCGTTTTAACATCAACACGAATATTTTAATGAATGATGTTCATGCCACCACACACACACACACACACACACACGCATGCGCACTACGTCTCCCGCTGCCACCACTCGTTTAGTCCACCAGCCGAAAAACATAAAAATACATGGAAAATGTGCCCAGTCAACAAAAAGAAAACCCAGCGTATCTTATAATATTATAATATATTAAAATGAATGCCAACGATGAAAAACTGGGAGAGAACATGTTAAACCCGAACGTTCCTCTGTCCGTGATTCATGCTTCCATCGATCAGATCGGGATTAGCAGAGACCGCAAAACTGATCATCCATAACTGATTCATAAGAGCATAAATAAGATAAATAAGAAGAATTTCATCCAAGAGAAATAACAAGAGTCTTAAATAAAAAAGTGAATAAACAAAACAGCGACTCCGATGTTCAGCAAAATCACCAAGATGACCAGAATCGAGCTGGAGCCCTGTGAATGCAAATAGAAAAGAAACGTCAGTGTTTATTATTATTATCATCATTATTGTTTATTATTTATTATTTATATTATTTATTATAATCTGTTGTGTAATCATGTAAGATCATATTCTTGTATTTATCAGGTGATGAAGTGAGATGACCCGGGTTAGCTGAACCACTTCAGACAGCATTTAGCATGTTTAGCATTTATCAGATGCTTTTAACAATTAAACAATTTGTACAGTCAAAGATTAAGGGCCTTGCACAGGGGCCCAAAAGTGGCATCTTGGCATTGGTGGCGTTTGAACTGGCAACCTTCTGAATACTAGTCTATTACCTTAACCGCTGACCTACCACTAGGGTTGCCAACTTTCAGAACTGGAAAAAAGGAACACCCTGGGCTGGCGGGGTGGTGGAGGGCATAGGGTGGGGGGTGGTATGGCGGGTGTTTACCTGGGTGGGAGCGGGGGTAGGTGGTTAGGGTTGCACCTATAAAAAATATAACGGGTCTTACACCGTCATAGGTGACATTTGTTCTCAATAGTGCAAACAACATTTTTACATAATGCATCTTCACACTGACATGCAGCCCCGGTTCTGCCGGCCCTGCTTGTGTTACTTTAGTTTCGCCCTAAGCCGGATTCGAACCTAGGGCGGAAAATACACGCGATGCGCTCTGCCCACAGCGCTACTCAAACAGCGGAGTAATAAACAGGTTGTTACGCTGATATCCCTGCGCACACACGGCGTTACTGAGACTAAAAGTAAAAACTACTGAAAATAATAACCAAACGCTTTCTAATTCCCACGGTAGCAGCAGTTTCCTTCTGTTTCATACATATCGCCCCGTCTCAGTCTAATCTGCTGCATTTCTCTCCCATTGATAAAACTACGGAACAAAGCGCGTCCAGTATCAGTTCAATACGGAACACCACGTTTAGTTTCCAAATAAGGAACGATTCCGTATTTTACAGGATGGTTGGCAACCCTAGCTGAACCACTTCAGACAGCATTAAGCATGTTTAGCAAATGCTTTTATTTAAAGTGATTTACTGTACCAAAATAAACTTAAACAATTTGTACAATTGAAGATTAAGGGCCTTGCACAGGGGCCCGACAGTGGCATCTTGGCATTGCTGCCATTTGAACCGGCAACCTTCTGATTACTAGTCCGTTACCTTAACCACTGACCTACCACCGCCCTGTAGGGTCAATGATTCCAAGGGACCTTAAATAGACAGGGAGCCACAAAGATTCTAAATATGTACAAAACCCTATTTCCAAAAAAGTTGGGACGCTTTGTGAAGGTCGTTGCAGTAAAAAGAAGAATCTGTGTGGTGTTAACTCATCTGAATCTTTAGTTAACTCATTGTAGTTTGTAATATGATGCCTACAACACACTCCAAAAAAGTTGAGACAGAGGCAAAATAGAGTAAAAAGTTGGTACAACGTAGAAGTCTCATTGTTTTGAAACATCCCAATATAAGCAGGTGAATTAGTGACAGGTGAAGGAATCGTGATTGGGAATAAAAGGTGGATCCACCAAAGGATCAGTCTGTACAAGCAATGAAGGGTCGTAGCTCACCACTGTGTTCCAAACTTTGTAAAGGACTTCAATTCAGTAAAAAAACACATTTCTCAATGCAAGATCTCCATCTACCCAATTGCATTACGCTTCCTCTTTACTGATGCCGATCCAGGTCCTGATTGAGGAGAGCGAGACTGACGCACGCCCCCTCCGACACGTGTGCAGTAGACGACTGCACGTTTTCACCTGCACGAGGCGAGTTCATATGCGGATCAGCTTTGTGTACGGAGAGACACACCCTGAAAACCGTTGTCACTTAACACAGTCCGCCACTGCATCGATAAATGCAGCCTGAAACTCTGGTACACAAAGAGAAAGCAATACATCAATTCTATACAGAACCGTCACCGAGTTCTCCGGGCCTGAGCTCATCTTAGATGGTTCAAAAGATCTGGTCTAGTTCTCCATGCGGAGGTGTATATATGCTGCCATCAAGGTGACATCTTTTTCACGGGAAGTCCACTGTATTTCTGCAAAACGATGCCTCGTTCTGCACACACTGCGGATCTGACCACGGACTGTTGAGCAGCTGAAGTCTCATATCGAGCAAGAACGGAGCAACGGATAGTGTCCTCAGTTCCCAAAGCATTAAAACGTCTCATTAATAGGAACGCTGGCGGAACACGGGGGGAAACACGCCCCCGTCCCAACTTTTTTTGGAGTGTTTTGAAGGGATCAAATTCTATACATGGTAATATTTACAAAATACAATAAAGTTGATCAGTGAAAACATTGGAAATCTTTTTTTTTTTTTAACAAATGAGCACAGATTCCCACAGGTACACTCAAAATCCTGTAACAAAGCCTGTCCTAAATAAAGAAGGCTGAAATTAGAGGTCCAACATTCTCACAGTCAGGTGTCCATATACTTTTGGCCATAAAGTGTAGATTTGATTAGCATGATATTCCGTCTAAACGACACACACACACACACACACACACACACACACACACACACACATACACACACACACTGGCCCTGTGTTTTGTTTGATGTTTCCTCTGCACCACTCCACACATGACAATGATCAGAATGGAAATGAGGAGCATCCGAGATAAAAAAGTATTGGGACGCGTCCGTTTTTTTAACCGACGCATCTGCAGCAAACGCAAACATGTCTTACACGTACAGGAACACGCAGGGCATGAAATCAGATGGACGTGAGTGAACTGCACACACACACACACACACACACACACACACACGGTGCTGTACGGTCAAATGTATATGGACATCTCATTCATGTGGAGACCATGAGCATATTTATGGGGGTGGATTCATAAATCCGTTCCACTATTTAAACTGTAAATGAAATAAATATGTAACACTAGATGGCCAAAAGTATCTGGACACCTGACCATGCGCTTGTCGGACATCCAACTTCATAAACAAACGGTATTACAGTCGATATTTTCAGCTCTGTTTGGAGAGTCTGTGGGAATTTGTTGCCGTTTAATCAAACGAGCTGATTTGTACGGCTGGGCGCTGATGTTAGTCGGGGTTCCGGTTCATCCCAGAGCTGTTGAGGGGGACTGAGCGCAGGGCTCTGTGCACGCAGGACACTGGAGCTTTTCTTCACGTCTTTCTGGAACATGGAAAGGGCCTTCCCTAAACTTTTTATTTATTACACCTGTTAGCAACCGTTGTAGCTGAAACTATGAATTTAGTCATTAGAAGTGGCGTCCCAATACTTTTGTCCATATAGTGTATTTTACATTCAGCCTGATTACCTGCTGCACTGTGTGAACAGAGTGTTATTGTGTGTGGACATGTTCTATACCACTTTGCACAGTGTGTGTGTGTGTGTGTGTGTGTGTGTGTGTGTGTGTGTGTGTGTGTGTGTGTGTGTGTGTGAATGCAGAGAAGCCCTCACACACACACACACACACACACACTTACACACACTTCGATTGGTTAGCAGCCGAGCGAGGCATACGCTGTTCCCTAGCAACAGCGCGGTGCAGCCAATGTGAGGCGGCGGTACGCAACCAGCCACTCAACCTGGCTGCTGTTACCAGGGTGCACACACTGCAGTGTGTGTGTGTGTGTGTGTGTGTGTGTGTGTGTGTGTGCTGTGGTGTGTTTCCATCCACCTGTTCACTTGTGAATTTAGAATCTGCATCACACACCAAAAGATACCAGGTAAGCGTGAGTGGCGCACAGCACCAGGCTGACCTTCACAAACTACTGCTCTGTGAGTAGTTTGGCATGTTCTCACTCTATCTGCATATCTGCATGGGTTCACTCTGAGTACTCCAGGAAGTAGACTGTGAATGAGCCCTGAGTTGGCACCCTGAATTGGCACCCTCTCCCGGGTGTATTACTAGTCTGGCAGCAAGTGGCACTGACCAGGATAGAGTGGTTGATGCTTCAAGTAACGTTCTACAGTTACATCTGTTTATAAACTGCTTTATCCTGGTCAGGGTCTCGGCGGGTCCGGTTTTCACAGGGAAAACCCTGGGCACAAGGGGGCGCTCATGTAGACCACCAGCGCTGAGATCTCGAGCTCTCAAGTTTGAATCTCAGCTCTGCTATCAGCCGGCCGGGCACCTACAAAGATCTGTTTATAAACTGCTTTATCCTGGTCAGGGTCTCGGCGGGTCCGGTTTCTACAGGAAAACCCTGGGCACAAGGGGGCGCTCATGTAGCGCAGCTGTAAAACACACTAGCCCACCAGCGCTGAGATCTCGAGGTCTCAAGTTTGAACCTCAGCTCTGCTATCAGCCGACCGGGCGCCTACACAGATCTGTTTATTAACTGTTTTATCCTGGTCGGGGTCTCGGCGGGTGCGGTTTCCACAGGGAAACCCTGGGCACAAGAGGCGGTCATGTAGCGCAGCAGTAAAACACTCTTGACCACCAGCGCTGAGATCTCAAGCTATCAGCCGGCCGGGCGCCTGCACAGACACACGATTGGGACACGGACTCCCTGCACGGCATCACTGACTCCATAAAGTACCAGGAGATACGAACAAAACATCTGCCTGCTTCTGCTCATGTGTTTCAGACACAACACAGACGGATGGACTTGTGCCCCGTCCGGGATGTCCTGCCTCGCACCCAGTGGTTCCGGGGGATACCAGACCCACCGCAACCCTGACCAGGATAAAGTGAAGGTAAGAATGAAAATAAAGCCGCATTTATTTATATAAGCTATTATTTCGAGAGGGTGTGAATACTTTTGGAGCTGATCGTGTGCCGATACTCACCGCGTTGGCTTTGATCTGTTTGTGATTCTTGTTGTCGGGTTCTAGTGCAATGGGTGAGGATTTTTTGGGGGGTGAAAGCGTGAGGTCCCTGCGCAGAGGCCGAGCCTCCAGGTTCTCCCCCGCACGGAGACTGTCCAGCTTTTGCACCGAGTCCAGGTTGGCGTGTCCCGTGTCCTCTTTCTCTCTCTCCCTGTCCTTATCCCGGTCCCGATTTTTGCCTCGATTTTTGCCCCTGTGGCGCTCCTCCCCGTGCCCGTACGCCTTCTGAGAGTTGGAGTCCATGGGCTGCAGCGGCCGCATTTCCATCTCGTAGTTGCTCAGCTTCTCCTCGTCCTGCTCCAGCAGGCGCGAGTGCGTCCGGTGCGAAGTCCACTCCGCCCACCTCTCCCGCCTGTGATTGGACGACGCGTGCTCCCGCGACGGCTTGTGATTCGACGAGGAGTGCCGGTGCCCGTTGGCGTTGGTCGTCCTGGCGTGCTCCTCCGCGCCTCCGCTCGGCCTCCCCTGGCTACGCCCCTCCACCAGGACCTGTATCTCGGAGGCCCCGCCCCTCTCGTCGTCCACCGCGCTCTGCCGGAGGAAACGCGCGTTCTTGGGCCTGGCCCGGGATTTGTGGCTGGGGCTCGGACCCGGGCTGGCGTCCGGGGTCAGTTCTGGAGGGGTGGAGCCCTTCATGTAGAGTTCGGTGCTGTCCGGGGTCTCGCTGGACATCAGCTCCACGTCGTTGTCGCTCAGGTTCGTCTGCTTCGGCCGCTCGCACTCCACGCCTGCACAGAAACATAAATACACACCGTATGGCCAGAAGTATGTGGACACCAGTTTATGAGCTTGTTAAACATCCTATCCCACCAATAGGAATTAATATGAAGTCGCCCTGCCTCTTTTTTCACAGGCAAGAGATTGGAGTGTGTGTGGAAATTTGCAACCATCTATTTGAAAGAAGGCAGGGACTGATGAGAAGGCCGGGCTCACATTCAACGTTCTAATTCATCCCAAATTTGTTTAATGAGGTTGAGGTCAGGGCTGCATTCACCCAGACCAGACTGGAGCAGTGGTAGCTCAACAGTCAAGACTAGTTATTGAGGTTGCCACTGTTGGGCCCTTAAACAAGGCCCCAATTCTTGTGCTATGATGGACTACACACCCAAATATGGCCAAAAGTATTTGGACGCCTGACCATGAGCTTGCTGGACGTCCCATTTCAAATACAAACGGTACGTCTGTGGGAATTTGTGCCCATTCAGTCAAAAGATGACTGCATTCGTATGTGAGTAAGTCTGTGAATGGATTTGAACCCTGTCTAGGGTGTACTCCTGCATTGTACTCTCACTGTGTGTGTGTGTGTGTGTGTGTGTTAACTTGTTATGCGTGGGAGAGCTAGAAAGGTCAATTCTGACCTCCCCTCGCCTTTCTGTTCCCTCTGCCATCACTCCAACACCACGGTCAGAAAACACACACACACACACACACACACACACACACACATACACACGTCTATTGGCTTGTTTTGTTACACACGTTAGAATCCTGGATTGGATGTTTCGTTGGTGCTCCCGTGTCTGTGTGGATACTACAGTGATGATAGGTGTGAAAAAGGAAGCACGTGTTGGCCTGCGACGTACTGACGGCCTTTCCAGGGAATCGGTGCTGTTAGGAGTTGCCAGATCCACCACGATGGTGAAGAGGTTAAATAATTATTGAAGATGAATCACTCACTCACTCATTCACTTAATCGCTTATCCAGTCAGGGTCGCGAGGGGTGGGGTGGGGTGCTGGAGCCTATCCCAGCTTTTCAATGGGCGCAGGGCACACAGTAACACCCTGGACGGGGCGCCAGTCATACAATTAACCTGACTGCATGTTTTTGGACTGTGGGAGTAAACCCACACAGACACGGGGAGAACATGCAAACTCCACACGGAAAGGACCCGGACCGCCCCGCCTGGGGATCGAACCCAGGACCTTCTTGCTGCGAGGCAACAGTGCTACCCACCGAGCCACCGTGCCATCCGAAGATGAATCAATATTATGTATTTGTTATTACTAGGCAGTTGAAGCTTAGTGGTTGAGGTACTGGACTAGTAAGCAGAAGGTTGCTAGTTCAAACCCCATCACTGTCAGGTTGCCACTGTTGGGCCCTTGAGCAAGATCCTTGATCCTCATTTGCTTGGACTGTATACTGTAAGTCACTTTGGATAAAATCGTCTGCTAAATGCTGTAAATGTAAATGTTTTACTATCACTTTATCCTGGTCAGGGTCGCGGTGGGTCTGATTTATTGAGCAAAAGGTAGGAAACACCCCAAACAGGTCGCCAGTCCATCACAGGACACACACACACACACACACTTAGGTCAATTTCTAGTATCTCCAGTTAGTCTGACTGCATGTCTTTGGACCGTAGGAGGAAACCGGAACACCCGGAGGAAACCCACACAGACACAGGGAGAACATGCAAACTCCACACAGAAAGGGCCCTGTGTGAGTCTCTCACCGTTTCCTCGATGTTGAAACGAAGGTGAAAATTCTTTTGCCGCGATTCTGGCCAGTCTGGATTCGTCCTGAGCTTTCTGTGCCGCCGCCGCCGCCGCCTCGGCCTTCCCTCTCGCATGAGCCGTCCTGAAAAGAACAATAAGAAGGAGAAAGAAGGAATAAGAAGAAATAAGAAGTTCCTTCTTTATAAGAATAAAGAAACACATACAGAATTAGTAACAATAAGAAATCATGAGGTTATCCTACAGGACCAGGTGCACCCTATGGTGCAAACACTCACACACTCACTCACTCAGTCATACACTCATTCACTCACACACACACACACACACACACACACACACTAATTCACTCATTTACTCACACACACTTACTCACACCCCCAATCATGCACACCCTTACTCACTCACTCATTCACTCACACACACACACACTCTCACTCATTCACTCTCTCTCACACACACACACACTCACTCACACACACACTCATTCACTCTCTCACACACACACACACTCACTCACTCACACACCCTTATTCACACACTCATTTACTCACACACCTACTCACACACTTACTCACTCACTCACTCATACATTCATTCACACACACACACACTCTCACTCATACATTCTCGCACACACACTCACACATTCACTCACTCACACACCCTTATTCACACGCTCATTTACTCACACACACTCACTCACTCACACACTGAGTAACTCAATCACTCGCTTGCTAACACACACACACATTCATTCACACAATCACTCACTCACTCACACACTCACTCAGTCACTCACTCACACACACTCACTCACACACACTTACTGAATCACTCAATCAATTGCTTGCTCACTCACTCACTCATACACACTCACTCACTCATACACTCATTTACACACTCACACACACTCACTCACTCAATCACTGAGTCACTCAATCACTTGCTTGCTCACACACTCACTCATTCACACACTCATTCAATCACAAACACACTTACTCACTTACTCATTCATTCACACACACACACACACACACACACACACACTCACTCACTCATTCACTCGCACACAACACAACAAACCTGTTGCCTCAAACACATTTCAGTCAAGACAAAAAAACATCATAGACAAAAGTATTGGGACACTGCTTCTCATTTTTGACCAGCAGAAGTCGTAATTGCAGCAGTTATGAGGAATCCCTACGTCCCTCCCTCCCTCAGATCAGCCAATCACTGTCCGTATAGGCGCCCGACCAGCTGATAGCAGAGCTGATATTTGAACCCGTGAGTGTGAGATGTAAGTACTGGTGGGCTAGTGTGGTTTATAATGATGATTTGAGTGTGTATGAGTGTGTGATGATGATGATATGATATTTTATGGAGTGGTGGCTTCATGACTGAGGTACTGGACCGTTGATCCTCACTCTTGGGACCTTCAGCGAACCATCAGTTGTTTGAAAAGCGTCATCATAAATGATTATTAATATAAAAATGATCATTAGAAGATCAACAGTAACTGAATAAACGAGAGGAATTCGGCGGAGCTCCTGATCCTGGTTGGTGAGACCTAGCATCGTGTGTGTATGAACGTGTGTGTGGGGTTCTGAGTGGGTCCGAGCCGTGATTAGTGATCTGCACTGTTGTGTGTGTGTGTGTGTGTGTGTGTTTGTGGGGGTGTGTGTGTGACGGTGAGGTTAACCGAGGTGGGACAGGACCATCGGGTTGTCGTGGTAACAGCAGGGAAGAGAGAATGAGGGAAGGTTGGAGATGATACTGAGGGACGAGAGGAAGGCAGTTGGATCGTAGGAGGAAGAGAAAAGACAGAGGAGTTGGCACAAATAAATCATTTATTCGCTTTCGGCCAACGTCCAGGAGATACGCGTGTGTGTGTGTGTGGGGTGGACAAATAACGGAAACGCATAACAATACTGCAATATGAAGGAACTCATAAGAAGCAGGACCAGCCATCACATCTAGAGGATCTTTTTTTGGAACGCTCGGTTTGTGATGGAACGTTCGTTCTGTTACTCGAGAACCAAAAACCTTCTGATTCTTTAAGGGATGAAGAAGATGGAAAACGTCTTACTGTAACCATCTGTTCTTTAGAACTTCCATTAAAGCCTCCATGATGAATCTGGAGTCCTTCAGATCTGTGGTAGAAGTTAAGTTGCATGTATTGGAACATCAGCAGGACGGTGTTTGCACCACAGGGTGCACATATCTCATCATGACTTCCACAACATGCTGCCTGTATCGACAGTTGACTGCAGACGCCGTGTAGGATGTAGGGACTCTGGTCGGATCATAATACTGTTGTTCCGTTGCTCAGGGGTCCAGATTTTGTGTTCCTTACACCAAGTTTGAGTGATAGAAGGTCGGAGGTTCACCGACACGACATGGTGTAATAAATCAATCATATAAAGGAATAATAATAATTATTATTATTATTATTACTATTATTATTATTATTTTTATTATCATTATTATATTATTATTATCATTATTATTATTATTTCTGTTATTATTAGTAGTATTATTATTACTGTAATTTTTATTATTATCATTATTATTATTATTTCTGTTATTATTAGTATTATTATTATTATTATTACTATAATTATTATTATTATCATTATTATTATTATTATTATTTCTGTTATTATTAGTAGTATTATTATTACTATAATTATTATTATTATTATTATTATTATTATCATTATTATTATTGTTGTTATTATTATTATCATTATTATTATTATTATTTCTGTTATTATTATTAGTATTATTTTATTCTTTTATTATTATTATTGTTATTATTATTATTATTATATTAGTATTAGTACTTTTTTATCATTATTATTATTTTTAATCATAATTATTATTATTATTTGTAATAGTAATTATTAATTTATTATTATTATTATTATTATTATTATTATTATTATTATTATTATTACTGTTATTACTCTGGGGGGCAGCATGGTGGCGTAACTGGTAGCGTGGCTGCCTCACAACAACACGCGTCCTGAGGGCCTGATCCTCATCACATGTGTGTGTGTGTGTGTGAGTGTGTGTGTGTGTGTTGCCCTGTGATGGACTGGCACCGTTTCCAGGCTGTGTTCCTGCCTCGCTCACACTGTTTCGTTGTGGCACTGGACCCACCGTGTCCCTGACCTGAATGAAGCGTTAAGTGAAAAAAGATTCGAGTGACCTGCAGTGTAATCTGGGGCTGACCTCTCTAACCCTCCAGCTCTGAGTCATACCCGTTTTCACTGTGAGCCCATCAGCAGGTGTTTAGCTTCCTTTACCGCGTCTAACTGCGGTGACACAGAAGCTAATCGGCTTAGCCGTTAGCGCATATCCTACCCTGCACGTCAGTCCGCTAGATCTCCGCTAATCTGTAACGCACCTCGTCTGGGAGCTCGAACGGGTCTTTAGTGGTGCGCTTGTGCTGGTAAAGTCAAAGTATGAGAACCCAGGACCACCGGACACCACCGGACATCCCGTTCCACCCAAGTTTTTTTGAGGGGCGTATTGGGTTATGAGGCAATAATAAAGTGCAAATGTAAGTCTCGAGAACGCACCGGTTGAGAATCGCTGCTATTCAGCTCACAATCTGAGTCACATATGATTACAGACTACAAAGTCAGCTGGACCTGGCGGAGGTCAAACTGACCCAGTCAAAAAAACGGTTTCTAAAAATTCTATTTAGTTCCGACCTGAAACTGTAACATGGTTCATGTGGTGAGTGAATTCAGCAGTGAGTCAGGTTAAGGCTCGTGTCCTTCTGCATTGCCATTTTTGGCTGGAAGAGGGGGCACGGAGGCACACATATTAGTGTTGTTAGTGTTAATTTGCTGCAGAAACACAAAAAGTTCTAGACTTGGCGCTTACCTTGACAGAGCGATCTCCGCCTTCTGCTTAGCGATATCCGCCGCCTTCTCGGCGCCTTCGACGGCGCGGTCCACCTTCTCCCGGATCTTGCTGGCCCTCAGCGGGATGAGGTTCTTGCGTTTCCCGCTGACCAGGGTGTTCTGCTTGTACTTCCCTTCCTCCTTGGTGCCGTCGGGGAAGGTTGTGCAACCGTAGCCGTGCCTCTTATTGCCCAGCCACTCGCCCTGGTAGCAGAGCCCGTCCGAGCGCCGGCTCACGCCGCAGCCCGCGCGCTTGTCGTTCCTCCACTCGCCCGTGTAGCTCTCGGTGGCCGTCGCGTCCACGGCGTCGTCGTCGTTAGCCTCGTCGTTGGCGTTCGGGCTGGTGGGCAGGAGCTCGGCCTCGGTGTCGCCCAGGCTGATGGTGGAGTTGACGTCGGACGCGGCCGAGCTGACGGTGCTCATGGCGGCCTCGCTGCGGAACGAGCTCTGCTTGCTGCGCTGGCTGGCCAGCGAGCTCTTGGATTCGGACTTGCGCAGCCGGAGGCCACTGAGCAGCGAGCGCCGGAAGAAGAGACCCTTCTTCTTGGCTTTGAGGAGCTCCGCCTCGCTGTGCGCCGTCAGCACGAAGCCGCCGCGAGACGCTGCCGGGCTGATGCCGCCCCCGGTGCCCGGGGTGCCCGCCGTACCGTTGCTGTGCTCCGAGCGCAGGGAGTTTATGGAGGTGCGGAGCGGAGAGCGGATCACTGCGGCCATGCCGTACGGAACGCTCTGGCGAACGCCGTAGCCGTGTCGCATCCCGCCAACCCACTGGCCCTGGTAGGTACCTGCAGAGAAACAAACGTAGCACAAACGTCAGTGGGTAACACAGTGGACTAATAATCAGATGGTTAAGGGTTCAAGCCCTGCCTTTACTAACAGGTGTAATAAATCAATCAAATCAATAAGAGAAATGATATGCTTTCGACTGTGCAGCAACAGTTTAGGGAAGGCCCTTTCCTATTCCAGCATGATTTAAAAACCAATAAACTCCAGTGTCCAGCACAGAGCCCTGACCTCAGCCCCACTCACCAGCTCTGGGATGACCCGGAACATCAATATCAACGTCCAGCCGTACAGAACGAGCACAAATTCCCACAGACAGATTTCTAAACAAGTCGCTGTTACAGTTTCACATTCAGGTGTGAAGAATTGAAAGTTGGAGGGTATCGCCGGAGCGCCGCACCCATTACGAAGCTCTGGGATGAACCGGAACATCACTATCAGCGTCCAGCCATACAGAACGAGCACAAATTCCCACAGACACAGAGCAGCTGTTTTTCCAGCTCTGTTTTAATACCGTCCGTATTTTAAACTCACGGTCAGGTGTCCGAATACTTTTGGCCGTACAGTGTACGTTGTTATATGATGCTCTGAGCTGTCGGAGCCGGTAACCGCTGAGGTTTGTGATTCACGCTCGGGGAAGCAGATCGTTGTTGACGGTGTTTCTGCCTTCCTGTGAGAACGCCGTAATTATACGCCCGGCGTTCGTGTCTGTTGGGACCCGGACTAACGTGGGTTCAGCAAACCGACTTATAAAGCGTGAATCATCAGAATCAGCAGTCAGCTGCTCCCACTTCCTGTCCTGAGAACGACGAGCGCTTCTGAGAGACGATACACGCCCTGCGTTCAGGGCTGGTGATCAAGACTGATACCAAACTCACTCATTCATTCAATCATTCATCCAGTCCAACAGAGGGCAGACAAACATTTACTCACACTTAGATCAATGCTTGTGGGGGAAAACCGGAGCTCCCGGAGGAAACCCACATGAACACAGGGAGAACATGCAAACCACACACAGAGAATCGAAACCTGGGAATCCTGCTGTGAGGCTGTAGCGCTTCCCACTGCATCAAATTATGAATTATACAGTGACATTTGGAGGGGTCAACTTTATTATATATTAGCTACATAATGACCCCCCCTTCTTTACTGAACTGTTGTTTTTACCACTTTTTTTTGGGGGGAAGGGGGGTTTAAGTATTAATTTATAAGGGTTAGACCTCCCCCCCAAATTCCCCCTATAATTTATAATATATTAATAATCATATAAAAGATTGCAGTCTATTATGCTAGCCTACGAGAACAACTTCAGCTGGCACAGCTGGCGGAACATGTCTTAAAGTTAGCGATACCAAAGCCCACCCGTTTAAAGAAACGATATGATTGGTCAGTTTTACTGTTGTTTCATATAGGTCTCTTGGCCCTCTGTAAATTTATAGCTGGATTTTGATCACCGAAATCCTTTAAAGCAGACCTTCATATTCCAACACAGATTGAATATGCAGGTATGAAGGGTTTATTTGCGTAGATTTGTGTTAGTTTATTATTATGAGTAGATCAAATAAAAATAAACTGATCACTGTTGAAATATTATTTTATATTTAGAATATCTTAGGTCCTCTGTGAGGGTGTAGAGGGTCCTGATGGTTCCCCTCTGATACACGTGTACAGTGCAATGACATCTTTTCTTTACATAACCAAGCTTGTTTAGACGTTTGGGTCATTTACATTTGCGGCATTTAGCAACATACTTAAGCAATAGAACACGAGAGGGAGTGTGTTACCTCAGGTGGTAGTTGGCATTGAACCAGCAGCCTCCTGTACCCTAACCACTGAGCTACCATATATTTTCAATATTTACAATATTTAAAAATGACAGATCATCACTTTCTCATTTCTCATCCTGTCCCAACTTTTCTGGAACTGGAGTTTGTACTGTACCTGAAGCATTCCTCACCAATTTTACAGAGCGTGATTTTTACCGTATCGACCTCCCCGTACAATGAGCTCCAGAATTTGGCGGAACTAATCAGACAGTGATATGATCAGAGCCCTTCATGTCGAGTCACGCCTCTCTGCCCTCATACACACAGATTTCTAAACGAGTCGCTGCTACAGTTTCACGTTCAGCCGGGAAGAATTGAAAGTCGGAAGGGGATCGCCGGAGCACCGCGCCCATTATTAAGCATTATTAAGTGTGTAATCCTATCAGCTCATTCACTGTAAACCGGGCATCGGCCTCATCATGAATACCGACCTGCTGTACTGAATAAATGATGTGAATCAGACTGAAGGATCGGGATCGTGGCACTGAAAGGCACTCGGGTCGCCCACCCGGTCAGCCGGGAGTCTACACAGACATGATAGGTTTATATTAGGGTTAGGGTTATAATATGGGTAGGGTTATAGTAGGGTTAAGGTTATTATATGGGTAGGGTTATAGTAGGGTTAGGGTTAGAATAGGGTTAGAATTATAGTAGGGTTAGGGTTACAGTAGGGTTAGGGTTATAATAGGGTTAGAATTATAGTAGGGTTAGGGTTACAGTAGGGTTAGGGTTATAATAGGGTTAGAATTATAGTAGGGTTAGGGTTACAGTAGGGTTAGGGTTATAATAGGGTTAGAATTATAGTAGGGTTAGGGTTACAGTAGGGTTAGGGTTATAATAGGGTTAGGGTTACAGTAGGGTTAGGGTTATAATAGGGTTAGGGTTACAGTAGGGTTAGGGTTATAATAGGGTTAGAGTTATAATAGGGTTAGAATTATAGTAGGGTTAGGGTTACAGTAGGGCTAGGGTTATATTAGGGTTAGAGTTATAGTAGGGTTAGGGTTATAATAGGGTTAGGGTTATAATAGGGTTAGGGTTACAGTAGGGTTAGGGTTATATTAGGGTTAGAGTTATAGTTAGGGTTAGGGTTATGTTTTTATGTAAAGCGTCTTTGAGTGTCCTGAAAAGCGCTATATAAATAAAATGTATTATTATTATAGTAGGGTTAGGGTTATAGTAGGGTTAGGGTTATGATACGTTTAGGGTTATCATAGGGTTAGGGTTACTATAGAGTTAGGGTTATAGTAGGGTTAGGGTTATGATACGTTTAAGGTTATCATAGGGTTAGGGTTACTATAGAGTTAGGGTTATAGTAGGGTTAGGGTTATTGCAGGGTTAGGGTTATGATACGTTTAGGGTTATTATAGGGTTAGGGTTACTATAGAGTTAGGATTATAGTAGGGTCAGGGTTACAGTGGTGTTATAGTAGGTTTCGGGGTATAATAGGGTTGGGGTTGAGGTTTAAGGTTATTGTTTAGGGTTAGAGTTATGGTAGAGTTAAGGATAGGGTTTTGGTTTATGCCTACAGTTCAGGGATAGGGTTATGTAGAGTTAAGTTGGGGGGGGGGGGTTATAATTGAAGGTTATGGTTCAGGATTAGGATTAGGGTCCAGGTTTGTGCTCCTTACACCAGGTTTTACTTTTTTACTTATTAAGCTTCAGTACAGAGAGTTTGTGAATGGCAGCCCTGCTATCAGTCAGTAAAAATCTAAGCTAATATTATCTATTTTTTTTATTTACGTCCCTAAAAAACGTCCTATCTGTTTCACTCAGTGAGCTTCCGCTTGCGATCACCGTTCCTCTTTGCTGATGATGTTTTTTTTTCTTTTTCTTTTTTTGGTATCTGCTGCCATGACTTTTGACTTTTCCGTTCCTGATTTTTTGGGACGCCACTTATAGTAGGAAGAATTTGTGCCAGGAGAGGATTTAGACTCCTGCAGAGAGCAAAGTGTGTTTTAAACAAGTCCACTATGAATTATTAATACCTGTTTTTTTACGGTCAGCGCTTTTAGCTCAGAGTGATTGTGTAGTGTGTGTGTGTGTGTGTGTGTGTGTGTGTGTGTGTGTGTGTGTGCTTAATGTGGAAGAAAAATAGAGTAGTCCTGCTAGTAAAATATCCGTGGAGCCCTAGTGATCAGAAATAGACCCGAGGATCATGATGACTAACCCCAGATTTAGCTTAAGGACTTGCCAAATATAAAAGAAATTGATCATGAACTTTAGGGAAGGCCCTTTTCTGTTCCTGCAGTAGCCTGCACAAGCCTTGACCTCAACCCCACTGAAGACCTTTGGGATGAATTGGAACATTGATTCCTGTCCAGACCTTCCCATCTAACATCGGTGGCTGACTTTACAAATTCTCTTTTGGCTAAATGAGCACAAATCCCCAAAGGCACACTCCAAAATCTTGTAGAAGAGTAAAGGATGTTACAGCTTTGGTGATAGGTCTTGGTTTTGGTTAGGCTGTGGGGTTGGGTCTGGGCTCAGATTTAAAACAGGGTGATAGGTTCAGGTTTGGGCCTAATTATTGAACTGGATTAGACTTAGTCTTTAGTATTTAGTACTGGAGGTACGATGGTGTTCATTTTGGATTTTAGGTTTAGGTTTTGGTAAGGGTGGTTATTGAGACTGGGCTGAGGTTGGGCTGAGTTAGGTTTAGGTTTGGTGGTGGTATTTGGGTCTGGGTTTGTTCTGAGGTTTGGTGCTAGTTTGTGGTATTGGGACTGGGTCAGGGCTGAGACTGGGTGCCTGATTCACATTAGGGGTGGGTTGTGGAATTGTGGCTGGTTTAGGTTTAGGTTAGTAGGTGGTACTGGGGCAGGGTTAGGGTCATGCTTGCTAGGTTCAGTTTTGGTTTAGGCTGTAGTATTGAGGCTGTGTTAGGGTAAACATTGGCTGCTAAGTTTAGGTTTTGGTTAGGTTGTATTATTGGGGCTTGGTTTAAGTTAACATTGGGTAGTAGGTTTAGGTTTGAGTTAGGCTGTGGTAATGGGGCTTGGTTCGGGTTAACATTGGCTGTTAGGTTAGATTTGCAATAGTATTTGGTATTGGGACTGGGTTATAGTTAAGACTAGGTGCTAGATTTAGATTAGATATGTGTTGTTGTATTGGGGTCTTGTTTAGGTTAACATTGGGTTCCAGGTTTAAGTTTGAGTTAGGCTTTGTTATTGAGACTTGGTTAGAGTGACGGTATATTGCTAGGTTCAGATTTGGTTGGCTGCGTGCTAGGTTTAGGTTTGGAGTAAGTTATTGTTTAGGGCTTGGTTAGGGTCAGTTGGTTGTTAAAGGTTAAAGTTGGTTTAGGCTGTGGTATTGGGGCTGTGTTAGGGTCAACATTGGCTGCTAAGTTTAGGTTTAGGTTAGGTTGTATTATTGGGGCTTGGTTTAACATTGGACACTAGGGTCAAACTCTGGTATTAAGGCTTGGTTAGGATCACAATTCATTGGTAGGTTCAGATTTGGTTTAGGCTGCGGCATTGGGTCTGGGTTAGTGCTGCTGGGTTCAGAATTGGTTAAGGCTGTGGTATTGGGACTGGGTTAGGGTAAACATTGGCTGCTAAGTTTAGGTTGTATTATTGGGGCTTGGTTTAACATTGGACACTAGGTTCAAACTATGGTATTGGGACTAGGTTAGGGTTGCTGGGTTCAGATTTGGTTTAGGCTGTGGTATTGGGTCTGGGTTAGTGTTGCTAAATTTGAATTTGGTTTAGGTTGTGGTAGTGGGTCTGGGTTAGTGTTGCTAGGTTTGGATTTGGTTTAGGCTGCTGTATTGGGTCTGGGTTAGGGTTGCTAGGTTTGGATTTGGTTTAGGCTGTGGTATTGGGACTAGGTTAGGGTTGCTAGGTTTGGATTTGGTTTAGGCTGTGGTATTGGGTCTGGGTTAGTGTTGCTAAATTTTGATTTGGTTTAGGTTGTGGTAGTGGGTCTGGGTTAGTGTTGCTAAATTTTGATTTGGTTTAGGCTGTGGTATTGGGGCTGGGCGAGGGTTGAAATTGGAATGATTTTGGAGCGTATGGATGCCATGTTTGGTGCTGTCATCAGTAGAATCATTACCAGGACGTCCCTGAGCCTAAAACCGTCAGTAACAAGTAACTGAACGTGATCATTTGTACGCCGAGTCAGTGGTGAGAAGAAGGCATCCCGTGAAAGGGTTCTGGACTGTAGCGGGGGGAATTTGTGCCGGATATTACGAAGCGATTATGAGCGCCGATAGAGCCACTGTAACCTTTCCGAGTTCCCTCACCGTACTCCCTCTCTCCTGTGGTAGCGATTAAGGTAGGCAGATTAACGCTAAGCAAGTAAACACCATTAGCACAGAGCGTCAGCCAATCAGAGCGCAGAGAGTCGGGTCCCCGGTGACACGCTGACCCGCTGCTGCTGGAGTTAAACGTGTTTCCACAGCAACTTACTGTACTGCACTCGAACCCGGGGCGAGAGACATAGTCAACGAGAGAGAGAGAGAGAGCGGAGATCCTGATTTCTTGTTTGCTTTGCTGTTGCTAAGTGCACTTCTAGCTTTATGCAACTTTATTCTCCGCTGAATTTAATACTGTTCACAAAAATAAACACACACGCCGTGTACACACACATATAAAAGTTATACAATCACCTCCGGGTGCAATTACTGCCCATCTTACAGCCTGGACAACATCAGCACCATTGACCAGTGGTCAAAACCGAAGAGTTTAATGAAAGGAAAATCGTACATTGTGGTAGAAAACAAGCGACATCAGACTCTGGAGCAGCCACTCAAAGTTTTGAAACTGCACTTGGTTTACAATAACGCTCAAGAAGCTTCACAAAAGTATTTTAATTTATGTGTTTCGGCCTCAACAGTCACTAACAGGTAATAAATCAGTCATATAAAGGAAATTCTATGCTTCCAATCTTGTCACAACAGTTTAGGGAAGGCCCTTCCTGTTTCAGGATGACGAAAGGCGTTGGACAAGTCGCCAGTCCATCACTGGGCAGACAAGCACACACACATTTACACATACACTCACACTTAGAGCAATTTCTAGTAGCTCCACTTGGCCTGACTGCATGTCTTTAGACTTGTGGGTGGAAACCCATGCAGATACAAAAGGGCCTGGGTTCTACTCTCCAGCCAGATGACCAGGGTCCTTTCTTCCTTTCCTGTGTGGTTTGCATGTTCTCCCTGTGTCTGTGTGGGTTTCCTCCAGGTGCACAGGTTTCCTCCCACAAGTCCAAAGACCTGCAGTCAGGTTAATTGGAGCTACCAGAAATGGCCTTCAGTGTGTGAGCGTGTGTGTTTGCCCTGTGATGGACTGGTGACCTGTCCGGGGTGATTCCTCCCTTTCTATCTAATAAATCAGCCCCACTGCGACCCTGACCAGGATAAAGTTATAGTAAAACAGACACTGAATAAATGAATGAATGGATGAGTGGTCTGTGCTGTTTGAATGAATTTCTGATGGATAAACAGTGAGAGTGTGTGTCTGTGTTATGAATCACATGGTAGTGTTTATGTGATGTAGATATGATGCAGATGTGATGGACAGTGAGAGTGTGTGTCAGTGTAATAAATCACATAGTATTCGTTATGTGCTGTGAGGATGTGATGTGGATGTGATGGACAGTGAGAGTGTGTGTCAGTTGTTTTGAATCACATGGTATTGTGGATGTGATGTAGATGTGATATCGTGGATGTGATGTAGATGTGATATGGATGTGATGTAGATGTGATATGGATGTGATGTAGATGTGATGTGTGGATGTGATGGGCAGTGAGAGTGTGTGTCAGTGTAATAAATCACATGGTAGTGTGGATGTGATGTAGATGTGATGTAGATGTGATGTGTGGATGTGATATCGTGGATGTGATGTAGATGTGATATGGATGTGATGTAGATGTGATGTGTGGATGTGATGGGCAGTGAGAGTGTGTGTCAGTGTAATAAATTACATGGTAGTGTGGATGTGATGTGGATGTGATGTAGATCTGATGAGTGGATGTGATGTGGATGTGATGTAGATGTGATGAGTGGATGTGATGAGTGGATGTGATGTGGATGTGATGGACAGTGAGAGTGTGTGGCGGTGTTATGAATCACATGGTAGTGTGGATGTGATGTATGGATGTGATGTGGATGTGATGAACAGTGAGTGTCAGTGTTATGAATCACATGGTATTGTTTATGTGATGTGGATGTGATGTGTGGATGTTATGTGGATGTGTAGATGTGATGTAGATGTGATGAACAGTGAGAGTGTCAGTGTTATGAATCACATGGTATTGTTTATGTGATGTAGATGTGATGTGTGGATGTGATGTGATGTGGATGTGATGTGGATGTGATGTGTGGATGTAATGTGGATGTGATGTAGATGTGATGTGGATGTGATGTAGATGTGATGTAGATGTGATGTGGATGTGATGTGGATGTGATGTAGATGTGGATGTGATGTGGATGTGATGTGGATGTGATGTAGATGTGATGTGTGGATGTGATGTGGATGTGATGTAGATGTGATGTGTGGATGTGATGTAGATGTGATGTGTGGATGTGATGTGGATGTGATGTGGATGTGATGTGGATGTGATGTAGATGTGATGTAGATGTGATGTAGATGTGATGTGGATGTGATGTGGATGTGATGTAGATGTGGATGTGATGTGGATGTGATGTGGATGTGATGTAGATGTGATGTGTGGATGTGATGTGGATGTGATGTAGATGTGATGTGTGGATGTGATGTAGATGTGATGTGTGGATGTGATGTAGATGTGATGTGGATGTGATGTGTGGATGTGATGTAGATGTGATGTGGATGTGATGTAGATGTGATGTGGATGTGATGTGGATGTGATGTGGATGTGATGTGGATGTGATGTAGATGTGATGTAGATGTGATGGACAGTAGTTCCAGTGTCTGGCTGCAGGCGCCGCAGAAGCTCCTGCTGTCCTGTGTTACATAAACTCCAGGCTCGGCTACGACTCAGTGGATCTCTAATCCGGATGCTCTAATTCTTTACATTCCCTCACTTCAGAGCTTTGATCCGGGGTCAGGCGGTGACATGACGCTCGGATAAATCCTCACAGATTAAACGTTTATTAAAACACCGAGGCGACGTCACGCTGTTTTTGTGTCTGCAGCGATAAATATAAATATTTGTTTACACAGACGTGATTGGCTGTGTCTGGGGGGAGGTGTGGCTGAAGCACTGGGATGGATTGGTGCTCTGATCATGGTGTTTCTGCCTGACCAGAGTATAATACAAATATAATAATAATAAATATTATTATTTCTTTTAATTTCATTTCATTTTCGGTATTTAGCAGAAGCTGTTATCCAAAATGACTTACAGAAGTGTGACAGAATACAGTCTGAGCACTTGAGGGTTAAGGGCCTTGCTGAAGGGCCCAACCACAGCAACCTGGCAATGGTGGGGTTTAAACCAGCAACCTTTTGATTACTAGTCCAGTACCTTAACCACTAGGCTACACCTGCCTCTATTATTATTATTACAATTATTTTAATTTTTAGTGTTATTATTATTATTTGTATTACTATTATTTTAATTTTAGTGTTATTATTATTATTATTAATATTTTTAATATTATTAATATTATTTTTTTAGTGTTATTATTATTATTAATATTTTTAATATTATTAATATTATTATTTTTATTACTATTATTTTTATTTTTAGTGTTATTATTAAGTATTATTATTATTATTTTTAGTGTTATTATTATTATTATTATTATTAATATTATTGTTATTATTATTAATATTATTATTTTATTATTATTATTATAACTACTACTACTAGCCCAACTGAACAGATTTGGAATGAACCGGAACATCAACTGAGGCTTTCTGGACCAACATCAGCACCCAGCCATACAAATGCATACAAATGTCATCTTTTGACTGAATGGGCACAAATTCCCATACGTAGACATACTTTGAAGTTTTGTGAAAAGCCTTCTAGGAAGAGTGGCTGTTCTTGAAGTGTGTCTGTGGGAATTTGTGCTCGTTCTGTATGGCTGGGCGCTGATGTTGGGTGATGTTCCGGTTCATCCCAGAGCTGTTGAGTGGGGCTGGGGTCAGGGCTCTGTGCAGGACACTGGAGTTTCGTTGAACCGAGATCTTCATGTTTTTTGTGCACAGGGGGGCAGTCATGCTGAAACAGGAAAGGACCTTCCCTAAACTGTTGATGCAAAGTGGGACGCATGTTACTTCCTTTATATAATTGATTTATTACACCTGTTAGCAACTGGTGTGACTGAAACACATGAATAGAAGGGGCGTCCCAATGTTATAATATTCAAAGTTGCTACTGTTGGGCCCCTGAGCAAAGGCCCCTAACTGCTTGCACTGCATCCAGTCATAACTGTAACTAAGTACACATGCGTATATAAATTTGAACCCTGCACTCACCCCCGTCCGAGTAGGTCTCCGTCCCGTATCCGTCCTGCAGCCCGTTGTTCCACGTGCCCTCGTACTTGCCGCTGGCGCCGGTGCTCTCTCGCACCCCGTAGCGTCCCTTGAACCCGTGCGTCCACTCGCCCCTGTACACCCACTTCCCCTTGTTCTCCACGCCCAGGCCGTGGCGCTTGCCCTGCGCCCATGTGCCCTGGAAGGTGTTCCCGCTGGGCCAGGTGTACACGCCCACCACCTCGAAGCCGTGGCTCCACGCGCCGGCGTACTCGCCCTGGCCCTTGGGCCCCGTGCAGATGCCGTGGCCGTGGGCCTTGCCTTCGTCCCACCCGCCACAGTAAGACCCCCCATCGTCAAAGTTGAACCTGCCGCCAGTGGACATGCATGAAATAGGGCCTGGCGAAGTCCGCAAAGCGTGAAAAAGAAAAGGAAAGAAAAGAAAAGGAAGCGTGCGGGCGGGCAGGAGCAGATTGAACGCGGGCGGTCGGTGGCGATTCGGATATAAAAACGGGGCGACCACGAGGTGGCCGACGCCACGCTAGCTCTTTGGAGGTAAAAAGAAAAATGTTTACTTTGTCATGGATGTTCAGAAGGAAGCATTTCAATCCATTCAGATCGAAAAATAGATCCTGTCCCTCCTCCTGCTCCAACTACGGAGCATCAAATCAAAAATATTCCTGTAAAAATTCCACTCAGGAGTTGCAGAAAACAACAACAAAAATTAAAAAACCACGAACCCGACGGGTGCAGCCGCGTCCCTCAGACCATCTCCGTTCCCGTCACGCGGCGCATCCGTCGTCGAGCTTTTTATCTATAATTTCCAGCCGGGTCTCCTGCGGCCACATCCCGGAGACAGCGAAAGGCCCGTGCCGAGCATCACGCACGCAACCCAACTGAAGGAAGGGGCATCTCGACGCCCGACCTCCCCTGAGAAACGGGGGCTTTTCGGGCCCTGATCCTCCCGGGCTCCACCTCAGAGACCTAGAATCCTGCCGAGCGAGCAAACTGGCGTCGGTGCCTGGATCCCCCGCCCGACACCATCACAGAGAGAGACGAGGGGAAAAAAACACAGAGGCGCGTGATCATGCAGGTTTTCCTTCAGGTTGCAGCAATGCAACACATTCGAGCGGACGCACACACACACACACACACATACACGGATACACGGATACACACACGAGCGGATCAGGATTACAGCAGCAGGCGGTTCGTCGTTATTAATCCGTTATACGGCCTCCTGTTTCCGGCGTCTATCCCTCCGTCTCCATCACGATCTCGATCTCAGTCTCTCTCTCGGGTCAGCATCACGGTCCAGCACGTCCACACGTCCCTGATGGATCCGGACTCCAGGCGTGATTTTGGACGCGGGGCTCGAACGCTCGACTTGAATCTCGTATCGCTGCTTGTGGTTTTTTGCTTATCTTTGCTGTCTCTCATCCTCTGGCTCTCTCATCCTCTCTCATCCTCTCTCACATTCTCTCTCTCTCAGATCTGCTTATTACAGGAGGAGCCAAACGCCCCCCTCCCATCCCCCTCGCCTGCACCGACTCTCTACCTCCACTTAAAGAGACACCACGCTTCCCTCTGCGCAGGGACTCGCAGTCTTTTTTGCCGAGTGACCCCATTTTAAGGGTTTAAAACTGTTGCCACCCCATCAGGAGCGTCTCACTGAACGAAGGCTCATTTAAATAAATCACTGTCATGATTTCATTATAGGGACAGTTCCAGCCCAGTGTGTAGAGCTTTAAGCTATCGGATGTTGTGGGTTCTAATCAGGGTTCTGCCATGAAGCAACATGTTGGGCCCCTGAGCAAGGCCCTTAACCCTCTCCTAGGGCACCGTTCGATGGCTGTCCCTGCGCTCTGACCCCAGCTACCAAACAACCTGGGATGTGTAAAAAATATTGTACTGTACACAAATAAAGGTATATAAGAGAAATAAAGACTTTCTACCTTCCCCATATTATTATTATTATTATTATTATTATTATTATTATTATTATTATTATTATTATTATTACTACTGTTATTATTATTATTACTACTGTTATTATTATTTTATTATTTTACTGTTATTATTATTATTATTATTGTTATTATTATTATTATTTTTTTTTTACTATTATTATTATTTTATTATTATTATTGTTATTATTTTATTATTATTATTACTCTTATTTTATTATTATTATTATTATTTCTACAGTTATTATTATTATTAGTTATTATTTTATTATTATTATTATTTCTACAGTTATTATTATTATTATTATTATTATTACCCTGTGATGGACTGGTAACCTGTCCAGGGTGTTTCCTACCTTTCTGTGATAAAACAGACAATGAATTAATAAATGAATTCATGTATTATTATTTTGATCATTAATATTATTATTATTATTTTTTTTATTATTATTATAAGAACATGCCAAACAAAGTGTGACACAGTTAAATCTGTTACCAGTAAAAATCACTAATATTCGACAGCATTCCAATTCATCCCAAAGTGTTTTAATGGAATTAAGGTTTTCCACATCAAACCTGTCAGACCAAAAACCAGAAATCGTGTCTTTATGGACCTTGGTTTGTGCACACGGTCTTCCCTAAACTGTTGAGTCAAATTTGACAGCAATGAATTAAATTCTGTAGAAATGACTTGAGGAAATTGTGTGGAATCATTATTTTTTCATGTGGCCAAAAGTATATGGACACCTGTATACAAGCTTGCTGGACTTCCCATTGTAAAACTATGGGCATTAATATTAACACACCCTTGAGTCTTTAACAGGCTCCACTCTTATACCAAAGCTTTTGAATTGGTGCTCTTTCAGTCAGAAAGGCGTTTGTTAGGTCGGACAGTGATGTGTGAAGAGGTTTTTACTCTGTTCTGTGCTCAGTGTAGGAATATGTGTAGAACTGTTGATGGTAATAATCTACCCAGTGCTGTCGGGTGGTTTATAGACAACTGGTTGAGAAACGCTGGAGTATTTTTTTTGAAGAGAGAAATTTGATGCCAACACGTACAATTCTCACTTTCTTTCTCCTCGGGGAGCTCAAGTCTCATATTGATTTAGATAATTGCCTGTTTTATGCTCTCTCTGTCTCTCTCTCTCTCTCTCTCTCTCTCTCTCTCTCTCTCTCTCTCTCTCTCACACACACACACACAGACACTATCTTTCTGTTTACACTGCACTCACCAGCTTTGGCATTGTGGTGGCGCTGTTAAGGGGTTGCAAACACTGTAAGCTCTTAAAATTGGGTCTCAATTCAAAAAGAAGTTGAGGACCCCTTTAACTAAGGAGCTGACTAGCACCCATCGTTTTTGACTTATGTGCAATCAGCCGGCTGCTTCTTTACTCCAGCCAGCAGTGGACTCTCACGAGAGCTGTATGGTAAAGTGATAGAACAAATATAAGGAAGGTTTACAGAAGCAGGCGCACCCTATGGTGCAGGCAATATTTTTACTGCTAAAGTCATTCAAGAGTGGCTTGATGACTGTGGTCTTGTACATTGTACATAGAAGGTTCTGGAGTACAGATTTTGGTATGGGGGTGATGATGGTACCCCTGGACATGCATATGTGCATGTGCTAGTCTCGTTCTACTCCGCCCGGCTGCACACGCAGGACACAAACGGCCGAGCGCGTCCGTACAATCAGGCCTGGGTTGAGGGAGCCGGTTTAGCTGATCTTGTCACTTCAGCTGGAGCGTGTGCTGTTGAGTTGATTAGCATTAGTGCAGGACGAGGTGGGGGTGGTGGTGTGGTCGGTCGGTCGGTCGGTTTATGAGCACAGTGAGGCATGCAGAGCGTAGGAGTGGAAAAAAAACCACACACACACAGAAACACAGAGAGAGAAAATGCAGAGGAGGATGTGAAGCACCACAGGTGTCTCCTTAAGAACATTCAGATATCAAAATACAAATGCTGCTTTACACAATCATCCCAGAAATGAGCTGATGGTGAGGCTCGTCCACCTGCTTATTCTGTATTTGTGCACTTAAGTCCATAATAAAAACAGCATCGATTCTAAATAAATCATTCATTTATATATATATATATATACACTGATCAGCCATAACATTAAAACCACCTCCTCGTTTCTACACTCACTGTCCATTTTATCAGCTCCACTTACCATATAGAAGCACTTTGTACTTCTACAATTACTGACTGTAGTCCATCTGTTTCTCTACATACCTTTTTAACCCCCCACAGGACCACCACAGAGCAGGTATTACTTAGGTGGTGGATCATTCTCAGAGTATACCTGCTCTGTGGTGGTCCTGTGGGGGTCCTGACCATTGAAGAACAGCATGAAAGGGGGTAACAAAGTATGCAGAGAAACAGATGGACTACAGTCAGTAACTGTAGAACAACAACGTGCTTCTATATGGAGCAGAAAAGATGCAATAAATGCAAGTGAAAAGAGATTCCTAGCCTGCATGAAGGCATAGCATGCTTCAGTCTATCTAAACAAGCCAAGATGCCACTGTTATTATTATTATTTTATTTATTTTTTTATTATTATTATCTCATTATTACTGTTGTTGTTGTTATTATTATTATTAGTAGTAGTAGTAGAGGTAGTAATACTCTTAACAGGACGTCAATCCATCGTGGGGCCTTGGCCATACTCTCATACAGACACAGCCAATCATGTCTCTATGTAGATGCCTGACCGGCTGATAGCACTGCTGGGGATTCAAACCATGGTTAGCAGTGGTAGTGGGTTAGCGTAATTTACTGCTCTGCCACCCGACCGCCCAAGTATTATTATTATTATTATTATTATTGTTGTTGTTGTTTTGTTGCTTTTTTTGTTGTTGTCATTATTATTATTATCATTATCACTATAATTATTATATTTAATATTATTATTAATATTAGTATTATACGTACTATTATTGTAATTTTTATTATTATTATTAATATTATTTGTATTATTTTTTATTTTTTATTTTATTATTATTATTATTATTACTATTATTATTGTTTTGTTGCTTTTTTTGTTGTTGTCATTATTATTATCATTATTATCACTATAATTATTATATTTACTATTATTAGTAGTAGTAGTATTATACGTACTATTATCATTTTAATTATTATTATTAATATTATTATTATTATTATTATTATTATTGTTATTATTATTATTATATAAAGAATCTGTTCTGTTCTATTAACTCGTAATAACTGAAAGCTGATTTCTCCCTCTAGTGGTTGAATTTGAACAGTGCAGTTTCGTAATTTGAAAAATATGAAAAAGGTCAAACCTTTCAGCAATTTACTACCTTCCACACACACACACACACACACACACACACACACACACACATAAGTATGTGGACACATAACCATCAGCTTGTTGGATATCCCATTTCAAAACCGTGGACATAAACACAGTGTCACAGATGTTGCAGCCTAGTCTGTTCTGAGAAGTGTGTCTGTAGGAATTTATGCCCATAATGTAAAAGCATGCTGGACGTAAAGGTTTGGCCTGCATTAGATGTTATGATTCCTTCCAAGGGTGTTCAGTAGGTTGGGGCTGTAAGCAAGTCACCGAAGGCACAATGAAATCTGTCTCAGTTGCAAGTCAAGGGTTTTTCAACTGGATAATGACCCACAGCTAAAAGCACTCAACAAGGGCTAAAAACAAAAACACTGGACTATTCTGAAATCTCTCTCTCACTCTCCAGCATTTCTCAACCAGTCCTCTATAAACCACACCTACAGCGCTGGATAGGTTATTACAATCAATAGTTCGACACATTTTCCTACACTGAGCACAGAACAGAATAAAAAACTGTTTACACATCACTGTCCGACCTATCAAACGTTTTTTTTGACAGAATGGGCACCATTTCCTACAGATACAATTTTGTGGAAAATCTGGTCATAAGAGTAGAGGCTGTTATAGACTCAAGAATGTGTGTTTAGGGGGGGGGCAATTTTCTATTTTTTTATGCCCCCTCACATCTATGGAAAGAGCTCAAACATGCAGTCTTGAGAAGACAGTTGTGTCTTATTATTCTTATTATAGGAATCGATTATTCCCACTTATTGCTTCTGAAGGGCAGCTGTAGCCTAGTGGTTAAGGTACTGGACTAGAAATCAAAAGGTCGCTGATTTATTTATATATATATTTTTTTAGCGTGTCCAATTGCTTCATGCTTCCTCTCCACCAATGCCGATCCCCGCTCTGATTGAGGAGAACGAATCTAACCCACACCCCCTCCAACACGTGGGCAGCAGCCGTATGCATCTTATCACCTACACTTTGATGAGTGCAGTGCAGTGCAGCTCAGCGTTGTGTATGGAGAGACACACCCTGAGAGCACTCTTTTCTCATCTCTGTACAGGCACCACCAATCAGCCAGCAGAGGTCGTAATTGCACCAGTCATGGGCCCCTAAGGTTGCTGGTTCATGTCCCACCACTGCCTTTGAGCAAGGCCCTTAACCCACAATTGCTTAGACTGTAGTGTATACTGCACAGTACTGTAAGTCACTTTGGAAAGAAGCTTCTGCTTCTGCTTCTGACAATGTAAATGTAGATGTTGTGCAACAAACTATTAGAATAAACTTTTCATATTTGTCCATGCAATTCCCATTTGTTTTATTATATATTATAAAATATTATTTTGAGTCAAATATGTATAATATATTTTATTCAATATGGAATAGTCAACTGATTTCTGAGGAAACTGTGGGTTCTTCTTTTACCAACAAATGTGTCCAGGTCTGTATGTACAATAATCCACATTACAGACGGTGTAACTTTATTTTTTTAAGTTTGCATTTATTTAGTAAAGTATTTGAGGATTTAATGTATTTATATCGAGTTTTATAAGCGTTCTGGCTCTGATTTCATGAGTGAGGAATGAATTTACAATCGTTTACATCTACAGAACCAATACAGATCTGAGTGCTGCCTGAGGGGAGGGCTCAACCAATCAGAGCGCGTAGAAGCGCTACTGACAGCCAGCGCATCCAATCGGATTGACTAGTGGGCGGGCCTAATGTGCTGTATTCGGGGCTGGACAGAGGAACGCTGTTGCCTTTCACTCGACTTCTCGACTGGACTTAAACACAAAAAGAACCCAGAAATCTGATTTAATTTAGCTGTTTATGGATTATATTATAATGTAGAAGAACCAGGATGAGTTTAAGGTGTTAAATTAAAAGCTAAATGACGGATTACGGGGTGAAATGTGGCCTGTTTTGAGTCGGCGGTGGAACTCTTGAGAGAGGAGAGGTGGATGGGATTGTTTGGATGGTTGGATTGTTTATAACGGTTTTGTGGAGCGTTTCTGGAGGATCTTTATATGGAAATAAAATGCATTTCAATCCTCCCAGGATTTCTAAACAATGCTAAGCAGTGTTTTCTGTCCTGAAGCTGAAGATAGATGGTTTACAGAGAGTCTGGAGATACTTGGAGCAACTCCAGTCTCATTTCTCTCCTTCCTTTCTTTCTTCTCTGTAACTTCCCCTGAAGTTCCTTCAATCTGTTTTTGTTTAGATCAATCTGCTCAACAATGCATAAAGCAAGAAGAAAACTGGGCTTTTATTCTCCACCATTACTGGTGTCCAGTCCTTGAACTTGAACCCGAGTCCCTCAGGATGTTTGATGATTCTGGAGTTCGGGATTAAAGACTCTTTTGGGCCAAGGAAAACTCTCATGTTGTGGAAGCAGAAGTCTAAAGTAAACACACACCGATGGGAATTGCATGGATTTTAATCTTCTCAGGGTGTTTTATTACATTTTAAGAATTGATTCCTGATTTAAAGCAGAGCAGGAGGTCTGTAGATGGACTGTGGGTAGATTCGGACGTACTTCATATACTGCTTCACTTCACAAACTGTTCATCAATCATAATTGAGGATAATTTGGTAAATTGGTGTTTTGTCTTCGAGCCTGAGCCTGTACTTGAGCGTTTTGTATAGGCTGGGTAGATAAATCTGGAGGAAATAAGAGCCATTTTTATCAATTTCTCAGGATAACCATTAATCAATGGATTCCGGTGATGTTTACAGCCTACGGAGCCAGACACCAAGCAATCACGCTCAACTAATTTGCAGCTTCTGCACATTTTTCTCTTTGTGAAGATCGTAGTAAACAAACTGTTCCATCATTCTCCACCGTTTTTGCACTGTTGAGCCTCTCGAAGTCTGACATGAATTATTATTTGTTTAGGAAAACCTTTGAAAGGTTGCAGATTGAAGTCTTCTTGTAATTCATGATTTAAAAAGTAGTGTTTACAATTTAATTTATGTTAGTTTGGACATACCTGGAGCTTTCTTGGAGATCCAACCATGAAATAAAGTCTAAAACGAGGACGAAGCTTTGTTATCCGGCATCATGATGAGACCTTATGAGATATTTATTGGTTTCCTGTTCTACAGTTGATCAGGATTTTGGCAGAGCCGCCACACAAACTCCTTTCTGCTCTGCTTTGTGTCGTTTGGAAGGACAATTTGCAACTAAATGCAAGGATTTTATGAAATACGATTAATTTCCACTATTATCGATGATTTATCGATAAATCTGTCTTTAGTTTGGTATCGTTTTTGTTTTTCAGTATTCCCCTTCACTGCCTGTATACATTCAGGGTTCTTAAAACATACAGATTCTTGCTAACGATGCACAGATCCCGTTTCCCTTTTTTTAATAGGTTTTGTTTTGATGGCAGCTGGATTTAAGACACTTTGTGGCCTTTGTTTACATTGATCTCAGGTAACATTGCATTAGATTGGACTGGAAACGCTATCAAATCTAATCCAGTGTTTTAGTCCATTATCATCCAGATACCAAAGTCAGAACGGTGCTGCACCAAATTCTCCTCTGCACCTTAAAATGCCTTTCTAGAGCCCGACTTGGAACGTTTTTAAGGTACGGATTTAGTACAGCGACAAACCGGAGAATCTTTCCCCTAAAAGTTCAAAATGGTGGAGAATAGGTGTTGCCTCAAGAGAGAAGGGGTTTATCGCTGGTTCTCGGGATTAAGTTCGGCTCGGAGGGCCGAGTTCCTGTGTGGACTGTTGGACCTTTGCGTCCCAGTGGAGCTGCGCTTCCTTGGATCCTGCCTAGAGGACCTCGCCCGTAAGGACTACCACTCGCTGAGGGACGCCGAGATCAAGGCCAACAACCCGGCCGACCTGGCGCTTCTGGCCAACGTGACGGACGAGGTGGTGCGGAGCAAGCTCCTGGTCTCGCTGGCCCTGCTCGGATCGGACAACCGCCTGGCCGCCGGCGTCCTTTACCGGACCCTCACGCACATCGATACGGTCGTTCACGACTACGGGCTGCGGCCGAGCGACGGGCGTACGGGCGAGCAGTTCCTGCTGCTCTTCACCATGGCAGCCAATCATCCTGCCTTCAGCTTCCACCAGAAGCAGGTGCTACGTCAGCAGCTGGTGCAGATCCAGGAGATCCTGCAGAGCAGCGGGGCCGAGACGCCGCACGGAGGCAGTGCGGGTTTACCCACTGCGCCGACTTCGTCGTCTACCTACGCCAGCCCGCCCGCACACCTCACCTGCTGCACTAAGGTAAAGTTACTCCAGAAGTGTGCAGAGCGTCTTCGATCCAGAGTTACCTAATGCATGAGTTTGTTCAACTTGTACACGAGCGCCCCCTTGTGGAGGCTTTACGTTACATCTTGGGAACCACAGTGGGACCAGATTGCCACCATTTCCATTAATTGTTTTGGTGCATCGTTTGTGTTGTCTGGGTCGCGGTATAAATCATGGACATCTAGAGAACCATCTATGGAGCTTCAAGTCCCTCCAGTAATAATTCTGCTACAGTCTGAGAATCACACACAGCCCTGAAACACACAGAACCTGAACTTACATTTAAAGCCACATGTTATTGAACCCTGCTCCCAAGAACAAAGAAAAATGACGCAGCCCCGTCGTCCTCGTCCGACCCCGGTGGCGTCCCGGTATAACCGCGCGGTCTGGGAATCACTTAATGCGACCCAGCTGCAGGACCCGGTCCGAATCGCTCACACTTGTTCTGCTGCCACGGTTTACGTCCTCGTGTCTCCTTCAATAAAGCGGGTCACTGCAAACCAACGAGGAAGCATTTTTTCCACAGGAGTGGTCTCTATTAGGATGTCAGTGCCCTCCGCATGTTACACGGGCTTTGTGTAGTTTGCTGTTAGTCATATCCTGTGCTCGTCACTGTCAGAGGAGCTCAGAAATCCTAGATTTTGGACAAGGAACGCTGTTCCAGTCGCCAGTAGGATCTCTACCTAGTTGCAGTGATGCTTTGTGATGCTGTTCACACCTTGTTGTTGCCTAAGTTTATTTATTTAACTTGCACTTTGTAGTTCTACAAGTACTGACTGTAGTCCATCTGTTTCTCTACATGCTTTGTTTCCCCCTTTCATGCTGTTCTTCAATGGTCAGGACCCCCACAGAGCAGGTATTATTTAGGTGGTGGATGATTCTCAGCACTGCAGTGACACTGACATGGTGGTGGTGTGTTAGTGTGTGTTGTGCTGGTATGAGTGGATCAGACACAGCAGCGCTGCTGGAGTTTTTAAACACCGTGTCCACTCACTGTCCACTCTATTAGACACTCCTACCTAGTCGGTCCACCTTGTAGATGTAAAGTCAGAGACGATCGCTCATCTATTGCTGCTGTTTGAGTCGCTCATCTTCTAGACCTTCATCAGTGGTCACAGGACGCTGCCCACGGGGCGCTGTCGGCTGGATGTTTTTGGTTGGTGGACTATTCTCAGTCCAGCAGTGACAGTGAGGTGTTTAAAAAGTCCAGCAGCGCTGCTGTGTCTGATCCACTCATACCAGCACAACACACACTAACACACCACCACCATGTCAGTGTCACTGCAGTGCTGAGAATCATCCACCACCTAAATAATACCTGCTCTGTGGTGGTCCTGTGGGGGTCCTGACCATTGAAGAACAGGGTGAAAGGGGGTAACAAAGCATGTAGAGAAACAGACGGACTACAGTCAGTAATTGTAGAACTACAAAGTGTTTCTATATGGTAAGTGGAGCTGATAAAATGGACAGTGAGTGTAGAAACAAGGAGGTGGTTTTAATGTTATGGCTGATCGGTTAATGTAAAATCCTGGCATAGACTGAGCAATCGACTCTGCGAACTAAATCTAAGCATATTTGTGCTAAGGGACGATGGCTGAACAGGGTTCTGCTGACCACTCAAGGTGTCTACACAGGGGGTGGCTCTCCACGCGCCCCTGACCGGTGAAAAGAAGCGGTGAAGGGGGCAGCCTCGGCCCTCCTGATCAAGACGCAGCGATGCTTCAATTGGCCACGACTGGTTTGGGTGAAAGTGGGTGGAAAAAAATTAAGTCCTGAGGGGTGTCCAAATACCTTTGGTGGAAAATCTAGAACGGTTTTGGGGTGTGTGGGCTTAACCCTTAATCTAACTAATGACTGGCATCGATGGCGCCCATGATGCAGATTTCAGCAGCACCAGCGCTTTAGCATTTGTTTTTATTCTGAGGTTCAGTTTTCCGTGGGCACTTGTGGGTTGATGTCGTTCCCGTTACAGCGTGTGATCGGAATTCCTAATCCGACTCGATTCGTAAAGCGTAGCGACGGAAAGCCTGGTCATGCCGATCAGGACGGTGGCATGGCGGTAACCTAAAACTCAAGATAGTAAGTAGTAAGGAGCTGCATACAAGTGTGTGTGTGTGTGTGTGTGTGTGTGTGTGTGTGTGTGTGTGTGTGTGTGGAAGGGAAAGTACCGGGTGCAGCAGGAGAGAGAAAAAAAAGAAATCGTCTGTATTTAGTGTTTTGTTGGTTTTGGCTGGCGTGGAGTTGAACTCAGCACATTCCGTCGGGCTGAAGTCAGACCTCTGAGCGACGCTCCGCTCTGATTCACCGGCCGAGTCAGACGCCGGCGCTGGCGCTCAGCTAAACACCGACGCTAAGACGCGGCGACCCGAACCGAGTCGGCCGTGTGAAAACGGCTTCGTCCGGTTTACTTCGACTCCCTCCGACGACGGAGAACGATCCGAATCGTTTACAGCCCCGGTCACTCCACTTCACTTCCCTCGCCTCCAGTTTAACCCTCCCGGGCAGGATATGACGGGACACACCATGGGGTCAAAAGTATGCGGACACCCCGTTGCTAACAGGTGTACGAGACCAATAAAACAAGCTCAAACTACCGGTTTGTTCCATAAATATCACACATGTGAAAACATGGCGTTACAAAAACATACAAACATATAAAGTTTAATGTCGAACACAGTCGTGGACAATTTTGTATTTCCAGTTCACCTCACTTGCGACCTCCTGGTGGAAACCCACGCAGACACGGGGAGAACATGCAAACTCCACACAGAAAGGACCCGGACCTTCTTGCTGTGAGGCGACCCACCAAGCCGCCGTGCCGCCCGTTTTATTAAAAGCAACTTTAGCTTAATGTGCTTTTCTTATAAACAACATTACTGTTTGTTTCATTTTCAGCATTCTGATCCTGGTCAGGGTCGCCGCGGTTCCAGTTCCACCGTGAAACACCTTGAACGGGGGTGCCGATCCATATCGGCGGACTTTTTGTTGTTGTTATCTAGGAAACATTTAGATCCGCTTTCTATCAGAGACTTAAAGAGGAGAATGTAAGACCAGCCGTCCATGTGTTGAAGCTGAAGTGTAGTTGGGTCAGTAAGCCAAAACACAGTAGTCCAGGGCACACAGGGCAATTTCTAGTAGCTCCACTATGGCCTGACTGCATGTCATCGGACCTGCGGGAGGAAACCGGAGCACCCGGAGGAAACCCAGACAGACACACGGAGAACAGCAGGAGTCGAACCCACACCCATCCAATAAAAAAAAGTCATTCGAATTGTTATCAAATGCCACCAATATGATCATGAAGTACACATAATCTTGTACACAGATTGCAATTATAAGACAGATTTACTGTAGGAATTTGGAGTAATAAAATGGCAAATTTATATAAAGTGTCTCTTCGAATGTGTTATCCCATAAAATAAGCAAATAAAGTGATCATGCCACCACTATATTCAAATCCACGCCCATCTTGCTGTGAGGTCACAGAGCTACCCACTAAAAATTAAGTACGTGAAAGTTTCCTAGCGACGTCCTAGTAAAGTCCTGACTGGATTCCAGTAGGGATGTTGTGATCAGACCTGAGATGAGCAGCGTGTCGGATCTGAGGTGCTTTTGTGAAGCAGGGAGCTGAAATTCCTCCACGGCGATGTGAAAGGTCAACATCGAATTCTGGGACGTGTTCAGTTTCAGACAGTCCTTCTAAACGTGGTGCGAGCACTGATCATGGGGGGGGGGGGGGGGGGGGCGCTTGACGTGCAGTAATTTAATAACATATTTACTCAGTGTCACCGGGGGCAATGACTTTTTCTCACTCACTTGTTTCCTTCCTCAGACGGTACAGAGAGAGGCGACGACCGGCCCGGCCGACGACGATTTGGGCTCTGAGGTCACGTCTCCGACCCCGCTGCCCTCTCCTCAGGAGCTGCCGGCGAAAGTGCATTCTGGGAAGTCTGGAAAAGGTGAGTGTCTCGATCTTCACGGGACGAGACGGCGAGCAGCCGAGCCAGATTCTGGAACATGAAGGTACATGTGAGGAGCTGAAGGAATGTCTCCCCCGTCCAGTCTCCCGAATAGCTCCAGAATTCCCAGTCACGGGAAATTCTTGTATCTTGGATCTCTTGTAATCGGGAGTCTTTCAGGTCGGTGTGTATTTCACACTACAGGACTGATCGGTGATAGGGGGTCACACACTACACCATCTATCACCGACTGGAATCTCAGGCGAGCTTCTCTTGTCTCCCAAACTACGTTTAGTCACGATAACAAACGCGAGAAGTGACGAGGGGTTTAATGATACCGCGTCCTAAAATGCACGTCAACAAGTAGCGAGCGATCAAAGTTTGTGTGCTGATGTGCAGCGTAAAATCAAAGAGGATAAATAAATGAATCTGGGTGGATTTGGCAACGTGAACAGCATGGATTGTTCTATAGTGAGTTGGAGGTTAATAAATATGTTTTGCAATGCAGCGTGGGTGTTTTGTAGAGAACGATCAGGTCAGAAATACTGTAAAACTCGTGTGTGTGCTGATGTATTCTGATATAATCTACAGTATATTACGCCCCTATCCCACCTTTTTACACTCCTCCCCTGCGTTTCCCTTCACACCGTATCTTGCGTTCTCATTGGCTGTTCGACACCGCACTCATTGCCAGTCGGGCAACTCAGATCAGATATCTGACATGCTAGAAATCTCGATTCAGTTGCCGAGCCGCTCGGATGGAGTTGTTGAGTAGTTCACACATAGCGATTGGGAGCCGGGTTTTGATCGCCGAGCGAAGGCTGAGTTCCCGAGCCAGCAAATCTAGCGCCGACCAGTCACCGAAAATCAGGGCAAAAATCGTGTAGCGTGAACCAGGTATAATATGTTTCCAGAATATATAAATCCATTTCCAACTGTGTTTGTCCACCAAACTAATAAAAACCGTCTTAGATCATTCGTTCACTAAGCTCTCACTTATGCCTTTACAACCAATCAAGAGAGAGATTGAAATTCCGCCTGAAATCTGAATTCCGAAGCTCTGATTGGTTTATACAGCTGTTTTTAAGGCTTGAACCACGAATGAATCTCTATCACAAATTGACTGATTCATTTGTGTGAGCAAAAAGAATGAATCTTTACCATAGATAAGAGCACAGCTCCCTGATTCGATTCCAATGAATCATTCGTTTGAAAAGAGTCGTTTCGGACAGTGATGCGGTTTGCGTGTGTGTGCGTGCACTCACCCACCCGCTCATGCAGTGTGCTGAACAGCGCTTTTGTCCTAGACATACTCGATATATCAAATATGGCCATTTTTTAACATCGTGTTAAAAGTAATATCGAATATATCGAATTTCACGATATACCGCCCAGCCCTAGTGTAAAGCAACTAAAACCACGACTCGGGTAACTAAGTTTGGAAAACTAACAACCAATTCTGTGGACGCAGGAAAGGGGGAGTTAAAACGCGGAGATGTCTCAGCAGGACAAGCGTCTACACAGACATGACGGGCTGTGAGGTCCGGACACTATTATTAAAAGGGGTGACCCCTGAATACAGGAGCAGTCCGGAGGAGGCAAAGAACCCCAGGCCTGGTGTTGGTGCTTGTCGTCCACTTTAAGGAGCCTGAAGCCGCTCTGTCCACTCCGTTCGTTCGGACCGATGTGTGTTATTTGTGTGTGATATTTTTGGAAAGGTTTTGTGGTGTGTAACGGTGTAATTACACGTAGCGGGACGTCGGCACGAGGCCGCGTCTGAAGCGGAGCCCGGTTTGAGCTTACGAACCGCCTGCACTTTTTATTATCGGCAAAATATCGTTGTAATGGTTTTATTTATAGCAGGAGCTCTATTTTATGTGGAATCTTTTTCTTCTAATGTTTTTAACACGCAGGTCGTTTCCTCCCGCTTTAACCCCTGGTGCTTTTCTGTACGGCCGCGCCGTTACTCCATCGGCTCCAGCGAAATGAGTTCTGACTGTTAGATGAGGAACAGAGTCGGGATCACTCCGGACCGCTGCGGTAGATTTATTAGCGTTGTTTGCCTGTTAAACGTAGGTGTATATCAGGGACGTGTAAAGTCAAGCTCAGCGCCCAAATGTGTCCCGGGGGAAGATTTAATCTCTTTTTTTAAGAAGGGGACTAGTGGCTTGTTTATAATAAATCAAGGGATTCTGGTGGAAAATGGATCAGGACATCATGAGTCTGTGTTGCTTAAATAAAAGAAATGTTCCAACATGAAAGTACTGGGGGTTCGAATCTCAGCAGAGCCACCGACCTGGCAGGGAGTCCACTTGTCGTGGCTCTACATACGTGATCCGACTATGGGTGATACGTCTTCTGATTCCTGTAACGCCGCCTACAATGATGTCATGTGGGCACCTCATTATACGCCATAACATTAAAACCACCTCCCTGTCCATTTTATCAGCTCCACTTACCATATAGAAGCACTTTGTAGTTCTACAATTACTGACTGTAGTACATCTGTTTCTCTGCATGCTTTGTTTCCCCCTTTCACCCTGTTCTTCAATGGTCAGGACCCCCACAGGACCACCACAGAGCAGGTATTATTTAGGTGGTGGATGATTCTCAGCACTGCAGTGACACTGACATGGTGGTGGTGTGTTAGTGTGTGTTGTGCTGGTATGAGTGGATCAGACACAGCAGCGCTGCTGGAGTTTTTAAACACCCTGTCCACTCTGTTAGACACTCCTACCTAGTCGGTCCACCTTGTAGATGTAAAGTCAGAGACGATCGCTCATCTATTGCTGCTGTTTGAGTCGCTCATCTTCTAGACCTTCATCAGTGGTCACAGGACGTTGCCCACGGGGCGCTGTTGGCTGGATATTTTTGGTTGGTGGACGATTCTCAGTCCAGCAGTGACAGTGAGGTGTTTTAAAACTCCAGTAGCGCTGCTGTGTCTGATCCACTCATACCAGCACAACACACACTAACACACCAGCACCATGTCAGTGTCACTGCAGTGCTGAGAATCATCCACCACCTAAATAATACCTGCTCTGTGGGGGTCCTGTGGGGGTCCTGACCATTAAAGAACAGGGTGAAAGCCGGCTAACAAAGTAGTGTGTGTGTGTGTGTGTGTGTGTGAGTGTGTGTGTGTGTGTGTGTGAGCACTAAGTTAAGCTTCAGGTTAATGTGAATTTCGGCTGTAACCACAGGCCAGCGCTATACACGGACGCATGATGTCATGAGCTGAGCCGGCATAACAGCACCAAAACACATTATTTCATCTTTTCTGAGGTTTTTTTTTCCACTTCCTGTTATTCAACCACACCGCCGGTATTTTACCGTGGTATTCTTAGCACGCCGGACAAAAGTATCGGGACGCCCCTTCTAAATGATCGATTTCATGTGTTTTAGCCACAATAATGAAGGTGTTAATAAAGGAGGCGTGTCCTTTATACCTGTCAGTATTAATAAAGGAGGCGTGTCCTCTATACCTGTCAGTATTAATAAAGGAGGCGTGTCCTCTGTACTTGTCAGTATTAATAAAGGAGGCGTGTCCTCTGTACCTGTCAGTATTAATAAAGGAGGCGTGTCCTCTATACCTGTCAGTATTAATAAAGGAGGCGTGTCCTCTGTACTTGTCAGTATTAATAAAGGAGGCGTGTCCTCTGTACCTGTCAGTATTAATAAAGGAGGCGTGTCCTCTGTACTTGTCAGTATTAATAAAGGAGGCGTGTCCTCTGTACTTGTCAGTATTAATAAAGGAGGCGTGTCCTCTGTACCTGTCAGTATTAATAAAGGAGGCGTGTCCTCTATACCTGTCAGTATTAATAAAGGAGGCGTGTCCTCTATACCTGTCAGTATTAATAAAGGAGGCGTGTCCTCTGTACTTGTCAGTATTAATAAAGGAGGCGTGTCCTCTGTACCTGTCAGTATTAATAAAGGAGGCGTGTCCTCTATACCTGTCAGTATTAATAAAGGAGGCGTGTCCTCTATACCTGTCAGTATTAATAAAGGAGGCGTGTCCTCTGTACTTGTCAGTATTAATAAAGGAGGCGTGTCCTCTGTACCTGTCAGTATTAATAAAGGAGGCGTGTCCTCTATACCTGTCAGTATTAATAAAGGAGGCGTGTCCTCTGTACTTGTCAGTATTAATAAAGGAGGCGTGTCCTCTGTACTTGTCAGTATTAATAAAGGAGGCGTGTCCTCTGTACCTGTCAGTATTAATAAAGGAGGCGTGGCCTCTATACCTGTCAGTATTAATAAAGAAGGCGTGTCCTCTGTACCTGTCAGTATTAATAAAGGAGGCGTGTCCTCTATACCTGTCAGTATTAATAAAGGAGGCGTGTCCTCTGTACCTGTCAGTATTAATAAAGGAGGCGTGTCCTCTATACCTGTCAGTATTAATAAAGGAGGCGTGTCCTCTGTACCTGTCAGTAATAATAAAGGAGGTGTGGCCTCTGTACCTGTCAGTATTAATAAAGGAGGCGTGTCCTCTGTACTTGTCAGTATTAATAAAGGAGGCGTGTCCTCTGTACTTGTCAGTATTAATAAAGGAGGCGTGTCCTCTGTACCTGTCAGTATTAATAAAGGAGGCGTGGCCTCTATACCTGTCAGTATTAATAAAGAAGGCGTGTCCTCTGTACCTGTCAGTATTAATAAAGGAGGCGTGTCCTCTATACCTGTCAGTATTAATAAAGGAGGCGTGTCCTCTGTACCTGTCAGTATTAATAAAGGAGGCGTGTCCTCTATACCTGTCAGTATTAATAAAGGAGGCGTGTCCTCTATACCTGTCAGTATTAATAAAGGAGGCGTGTCCTCTATACCTGTCAGTATTAATAAAGGAGGCGTGTCCTCTGTACCTGTCAGTATTAATAAAGGAGGCGTGTCCTCTGTACCTGTCAGTATTAATAAAGGAGGCGTGTCCTCTATACCTGTCAGTATTAATAAAGGAGGCGTGTCCTCTATACCTGTCAGTATTAATAAAGGAGGCGTGTCCTCTGTACTTGTCAGTATTAATAAAGGAGGCGTGTCCTCTGTACCTGTCAGTATTAATAAAGGAGGCGTGTCCTCTATAGCTGTCAGTATTAATAAAGGAGGCGTGTCCTCTGTACTTGTCAGTATTAATAAAGGAGGCGTGTCCTCTGTACTTGTCAGTATTAATAAAGGAGGCGTGTCCTCTGTACCTGTCAGTATTAATAAAGGAGGCGTGGCCTCTATACCTGTCAGTATTAATAAAGGAGGCGTGTCCTCTGTACCTGTCAGTATTAATAAAGGAGGCGTGTCCTCTATACCTGTCAGTATTAATAAAGGAGGCGTGTCCTCTGTACCTGTCAGTATTAATAAAGGAGGCGTGTCCTCTATACCTGTCAGTATTAATAAAGGAGGCGTGTCCTCTGTACCTGTCAGTAATAATAAAGGAGGTGTGGCCTCTGTACCTGTCAGTATTAATAAAGGAGGCGTGTCCTCTGTACCTGTCAGTATTAATAAAGGAGGTGTGTCCTCTATACCCGTCAGTATTAATAAAGGAGGCGTGTCCTCTGTACCTGTCAGTATTAATAAAGGAGGTGTGTCCTCTATACCTGTCAGTATTAATAAAGGAGGCGTGTCCTCTGTACCTGTCAGTATTAATAAAGGAGGCGTGTCCTCTATACCTGTCAGTATTAATAAAGGAGGCGTGTCCTCTATACCTGTCAGTATTAATAAAGGAGGCGTGTCCTCTATACCTGTCAGTATTAATAAAGGAGGCGTGTCCTCTATACCTGTCAGTATTAATAAAGGAGGCGTGTCCTCTGTACTTGTCAGTATTAATAAAGGAGGCGTGTCCTCTGTACCTGTCAGTATTAATAAAGGAGGCGTGTCCTCTATAGCTGTCAGTATTAATAAAGGAGGCGTGTCCTCTGTACTTGTCAGTATTAATAAAGGAGGCGTGTCCTCTATACCTGTCAGTATTAATAAAGGAGGCGTGTCCTCTATACCTGTCAGTATTAATAAAGGAGGCGTGTCCTCTGTACCTGTCAGTATTAATAAAGGAGGCGTGTCCTCTGTACCTGTCAGTATTAATAAAGGAGGCGTGTCCTCTATACCTGTCAGTATTAATAAAGGAGGCGTGTCCTCTATACCTGTCAGTATTAATAAAGGAGGCGTGTCCTCTGTACTTGTCAGTATTAATAAAGGAGGCGTGTCCTCTGTACCTGTCAGTATTAATAAAGGAGGCGTGTCCTCTATAGCTGTCAGTATTAATAAAGGAGGCGTGTCCTCTGTACTTGTCAGTATTAATAAAGGAGGCGTGTCCTCTGTACTTGTCAGTATTAATAAAGGAGGCGTGTCCTCTGTACCTGTCAGTATTAAGAAAGGAGGCGTGGCCTCTATACCTGTCAGTATTAATAAAGGAGGCGTGTCCTCTGTACCTGTCAGTATTAATAAAGGAGGCGTGTCCTCTATACCTGTCAGTATTAATAAAGGAGGCGTGTCCTCTGTACCTGTCAGTATTAATAAAGGAGGCGTGGCCTCTATACCTGTCAGTATTAATAAAGGAGGCGTGTCCTCTGTACCTGTCAGTATTAATAAAGGAGGCGTGTCCTCTATACCTGTCAGTATTAATAAAGGAGGCGTGTCCTCTGTACCTGTCAGTATTAATAAAGGAGGCGTGTCCTCTATACCTGTCAGTATTAATAAAGGAGGCGTGTCCTCTGTACCTGTCAGTAATAATAAAGGAGGTGTGGCCTCTGTACCTGTCAGTATTAATAAAGGAGGCGTGTCCTCTGTACCTGTCAGTATTAATAAAGGAGGTGTGTCCTCTATACCCGTCAGTATTAATAAAGGAGGCGTGTCCTCTGTACCTGTCAGTATTAATAAAGGAGGTGTGTCCTCTATACCTGTCAGTATTAATAAAGGAGGCGTGGCCTGTGTGTGTGAATGTGTGTGTGTGTTTTCACACACACACACGGTAGCTAAGCACACGGAGTGTAATGATGGGTTGCGCGGGCATTGAGGGCGGAGCGGCGTGTCTTCATAAACATTCCAGATGGGTCCGAGCTCGCCTGGTAGAGAACACACACACACACACACACACACACACACACACACACACACACACACACACACACTTAGACTGAAGCTTTATTAGTTATGCTTCAGTGCCTTAAAAAGTGTTAAGTATTTTTTAATGTAATTATATAAGTTTTGATCAAGTATCATCATCAAATCATCAAGAATGCCCAAAAAATCATAAACACCAAACCATAAACTATATGGCCAAAAGTATTTGGACACCTGACCATGAGCTTGCTGGTCAAATAGTATTAAAACAAAGTGACCTCTGTGTGATCTTTCAGTTAGAACTACAGCTGCACTTCTGGGAAGCTTCTCACGTGACTTTGAAGTATATCTGTGGGAATTTGTGCCCGTTTAGGATTGTTGATTGTTAGGATGGTTATTACCTGCCCGCTGTGAACCTCCAGCTGCTCAGATGAAAGCTTCAGGCTCTCTGACGTTACTTCTGAAGTACTTCTGAAGTTCTGATGAAGCATGGGGCGGGGCAGTAAAAGGGAAGTTGAGGGGAATTTGGAGGGGGGTTCATGTTGACCGTTTTTTGATCCTCTGATTGCATTCCTTGAACACACAGAGCTCCGTTCTGTCCACTTTATACACACACACACACACACACACACACACACACACACACACACACTGTGCTGACACTGGGGTATATTTAACATTTAACACACTGGTGTTTGTGTGGGTGGATGTATGTATATATATATACACCGATCAACCATAACATTAAAACCACCTCCTTGTTTCTACATTTTATCAGCTCCACTTACCATATAGAAGCACTTTGTAGTTCTACAATTACTGACTGTAGTCCATCTGTTTCTCTACATGCTTTGTTACCCCCCTTTCATGCTGTTCTTCAATGGTCAGGACCCCCACAGGACCACCACAGAGCAGGTATTATTTAGGTGGTGCATGATTCTCAGCACTGCACTGACACTGACATGGTGGTGGTGTGTTAGTGTGTGTTGTGCTGGTATGAGTGGATCAGACACAGCAGCGCTGCTGGAGTTTTTAAACACCTCACTGTCACTGCTGGACTGAGAATAGTCCACCAACCAAAAATATCCAGCCAACAGCGCCCCGTGGGCAGCGTCCTGTGATCACTGATGAAGATCTAGAAGATGACCGACTCAAACAGCAGCAATAGATGAGCGACCGTCTCTGACCTTACATCTACAAGGTGGACCGACTAGGTAGGAGTGTCTAATAGAGTGGACAGTGAGTGGACACGGTGTTTAAAAAATCCACTCATACCAGCACAACACACAATACTGTTTATATATCAGTCCAAAGGCAGTGATGTTGGATGAAATTCATGCCTGAATTTAATGAGGTAGTTTAAGGTGGTTGAGGTCAGGTCTTGAGTTAGACTGAAACTATAATGGACCTTCCCCAAACTGCTGCCTTAATGTTAGAAGCAAATGATTTTTGTTTGTTGCTGATTACGATGTTGACGGCGCGGTGATGGTAACACGTTGGCGTGTGTGTGTGTGTGTTTCAGTTTGGGTCGAGAGGATCGAGCTGAAGGGCGTGACGCACAAACCAGATACTACAGCGGAATACACACTGGAGGTGAGTTACACACACACACACACACACACACACACATCAGGGTTGCTGTGGGTTTGAATCATTGAATAAAAGCCAGGAAACACCCCAGAGAGATTACCAGTCCATCACACACACACACACACACACTTAGACTGCATGTCTTTGGACTGTGGGAGGGACACAGGGAGAACATGCAAACTCCACATAGAAAAGACCCTGGCCACTCGGAAAGGGAATCAAACCCAGGCTCTTCTTGCTGTGAGGCAACAGCTCTACCCACTGCACCACCATATTAATAACTGCATCATCAAACATCAACCTCTCTCTCTCTCTCTCTCTCCTCTATCTTTACCTATGTCTCTCTCTCTCTCTCTCTCTCTCTCTCTCTCTCTCTCTCTCTCTCTCTCTCTCTCTCTGTGTGTGTGCGCATGCGCGGTTGTGAGCTGTGGAGAGCGGAGCGTGGTGAGCGTGAGTGGCGTTTAATGCCAAACTTTTTTCTTTTTCTACAGTTTTGAAAGTTGTTCAGATAGATTCTGAAGTTTGAGTGTTTGTGTGTTGTGTGTGTGTGTGTGTGTGTGTGTGTGTTTGCGTGTTTGCTTGCGTGTGTGTGTGCGCGTGCGAGGTGTGCGGGGAGTCTGCTACCGGCATTTTGCTGGGAGTATGGCGTTTCCAAACACTACGGCGTGCGAACACCTGACACGCCGGCACAGTGTAAAGGTGGAATCCCGGGTGAGCGTGGAGGAATGCTGTTTGGCGGTGGGGAATGTCGTGGGGCATTGTAACATTGTTTCTGCCTCACGCATGAATAAAGCGGTTGTGGTGTTTTTGAACTCGGTGGAAAAAACGAATGAACTGATTCAGAACAACATTGTGATAAATGGTCAGTTCACTCAGGTAATGCCCCTCAGTACACCAGCTAGGAAAATCATTGTGTCTAATGTTCCCCCCTTTATTAAAGATGAAATGATTGTAAAAGAACTGTCTTATTTTGGAAAAGTAGTTTCCCCAATTAAAAAAATCCCTCTTAGCTGTAAATCACCCCTAATTAAACACTTAGTGTCTTTTAGGAGGTTGGTTTACATGGTGCTCAGGGACGGTGCTGACGAGCTAGATTTAGCTTTAAAGTTCAGAGTGGAGAATTTTGATTATGTGGTTTATGCTACATCAGAAACAAGTATGAAGTGTTTCAGGTGTGGGCAAGTGGGACATCTTATCCGTGCTTGTCCCGAAAAAATTAATGATCATGTTGGCAAGGCTGGCAGTGCTGAGCGGATGGGGTCAGTCGTGGTGGAGCTCGTGGACGCTGTTCCCCCTACAGCTGATACGCAGCTGCCCGCAACAGTCCCCAATACTACATCAACACCAGAAGAAAATGAACCCATGACTGAGCATGCCACAGATGAAACCATCATGGCAACTCCAGTCATGGATGATCTCTCCTGTGTCAATCCAGACGTGGAGGAACCTAAGGTACAGGAACCTCACGGTGAAGAGCAGGATAGAGAGACAGGGGATAACTGTATTGAGATGACTCCAGACCAAATAGCAGTAAATGTGGCTGAAGTTGAGATAGAAATGGATGACGAGTCTGTGTTTAAAGTTCCTCATAAGAGAAAGAAGCGAGCACAAAGCAACAAAAAAAAACAGGCCAAGAAAGAGGTCAGAACAGAGGACAACGGAGAATCTGACAGTGATGGCTCCATCTCTGATTCAGGCTGGTCTGTGTGCTCACAAGAAGAGAACAGACCTATTAAATATACAGCTGAACAAATTAAAAAGTTCTTGCGAGTAACTAAAGGACAGAAGGGTGTACAGGTAGAAGAGCATTTTCCTGATAGTTCCCAGTTCACTCTTGATGTTAAAAAGTTAAAAAAGGAAGATGCTTTTAATGACTTGGAATTTTTCCGTTTAAAGAAAATTTTGACTAAACTTAATAAGATAAACAGTGAAGAAGAGTTTTAAATTATTTAGCATATCCATGGGTGAAATAGTTTTTATTATCAGTGTGTTATATCTTATTTATTTTTTAATGGGAGATTTTAAAGTCGCTACTTTAAACATAAATGGAGCAAGAGACACTGAAAAAAGGGCAAAGTTTTATGAGCTGTTAAAACAGAAAAATATTGATGTTGCCTTTGTACAAGAAACACATAGTGATGCCAGTAATGCTGCTGATTGGGTGAAAGAATGGAGGGGGCTTGCAATTTTAAGTCACAATACGTCTCTTAGCGGTGGCGTTGCTCTTCTTTTATCACAAAGTTTTATCCCATATTCATATACTGTAGATGAAATTTTAAGTGGGAGACTTTTAAAAGTAAGAGCTGTCTTTGAAAACCATGTGTTTGTTTTTATTTGTGTTTATGCTCCGACTGGGGGAATAGATAGGATGATCTTTTTAGACACACTGAGCAATGTGATTAGAGACTGTAGCACCACAGACCTTTTAATACTGGGTGGGGATTTTAACTGCACAGCAGACAGCATAGATAGAAACCATATAGAACCACATGCTGCTTCACGTAAGCGCTTACGTGAAATACTGATGGCTCAAGACTTGTGTGATATCTGGAGAAACCTTCATAATAAACAGAGACAGTATACATGGGCTCATGCCAGAGATAATACACTCTCACTGGCAAGGCTAGATCGTTTTTATGGTTTTAATTATCAACTGTCTGCTTTTACACATTGTTCGATTTTCCCAGTTGGTTTTACAGATCACTGCATGGTCCAGTGTACAGTCGCTAAGGGTAATGTGAAACCACGAAGTGCATATTGGCATTTTAACTCAGAGCTTTTAAATGATGCCAATTTTAAAGAATCTTTTATATTCTTCTGGGAGGTTTTTAAAGCACAGAAAACATATTTTACTTCACTGCAACAATGGTGGGATGTAGCCAAGGTACAGATTCAATCATTCTGTCAGCAATATACTCTCAATGTCACTAGGGACATAACTAGATCTTTAAAAGCTTTGGAGATTGAGGTAGTGGAACTCCAATGTTTAGCAGAGGCCACAGGAAATCAAGAGCATATTAAGACTCTTAAAAGAAAAAAAAAAGCACTAGATGATCTGCTAGGTACTACAGCTAAGGGGGCGCTGGTCCGCTCACGTTTTCTGAATGCCACTGAAATGGATGCTCCTTCAAAGTTCTTTTTCGGTCTAGAGCATAAAAATGGACAGAAAAGATTTATGCATGCTGTGCGAACAGAATCAGGGGATCTCTTATCAGAGCCCACTGAAATTCGCAAGCAGACAGTCAGCTTCTTCTCAAAGCTTTATCAGAGCGAGTGGTCAGTGACAAAAAAGGTAGAGACAGAGTTCTTCCAGGACCTGACAAAACTCACAGAACAATCAGCTACAGAAATGGACAGTGAACTCTCACTTGGGGAGCTATATGAAGCTCTTCAAGGAATGGAGAATGGCAGAGCTCCTGGCATTGACGGACTTACGGTGGAGTTCTACAAGGCTTTCTGGTCAGTGTTGGGACAAGATGTGCTAGATGTTCTTCAGAGGAGCGTGCAGGAAGGGAAGCTCCCTCTCAGCTGTCGGAGGGCTGTGCTGACACTGTTACCTAAGAAGGGAGATCTAACGTGTTTAAAGAACTGGCGCCCAGTCTCCCTGCTGTGCACTGACTACAAGCTGCTCTCTAAAACATTAGCCTCGAGACTGGGGAAGGTGATGGAGCAGGTGGTTCACTTTGACCAGACGTACTGTGTGCCTAGCAGATCTATTTTCGACAATGTATGTCTAATTAGAGATATTTTGGACATCTCCAGACTATTGGCTTTGAAGACTGGTCTCATTTTCCTAGACCAGGAAAAGGCTTTTGACCGGGTTGAACACGGGTACTTATGGAAAGTTCTGGAAAACTTTGGCTTCAACCCTGGTTTCATAGCTATGATCAAGGTATTGTATAGTGACATTGAGAATGTACTTAAAGTTAATGGTGGTTTATGTGCCCCTTTTAAGGTTCACAGGGGTGTCGGACAGGGCTGTGCACTCTCAGGAATGTTATATGCTTTAACCATTGAACCCCTGTTGTGTAAACTAAGAGAGAGAATCACTGGTTTTTATGTACCTAACTGTAATAACCCTTTATGTGTGTCTGCATATGCGGATGACCTTGTCATCCTGGTAAGCACACAGACAGATGTGGACATTTTAGTTAAAATTTTAAATGATTTTAAGGTTTTATCATCAGCAAAAGTAAACTGGCACAAAAGTGAAGCTGTATTAGTTGGAGAATGGAATGGAGGGGAACCTACACTCCCTGATGGACTGACATGGAAAACAGGAGGGTTCAAATATCTAGGGGTGTATTTGGGGGACAGTGACACTGTACAGAAAAACTGGGACAACATTGTTGAAAATGTAAAAGGGCATCTCAGAAAATGGAAATGGCTGGTCCCCCAAATGTCTTACCGAGGGAGAGTACTTATTATCAATAACCTGGCTGCGTCCTCTTTGTGGCACAAATTAGCCTGTGTTGACCCCCCACCACACCTGCTAGCTAACATCCAAGCCCTGCTGGTGGACTTTTTCTGGAACCGATTACACTGGATACCACAGGGAGTACTTCATCTGCCCAAGGAAGAGGGGGGACAAGGACTCATTCACCTGGCTAGCAGGACCGCTGCTTTCCGCCTACAGTTCATCCAACGACTTCTCAGTGGCCCCAAGGAGCTCGTCTGGAAGGAGGTGGCCTGCAGAATTCTACACACAGTAAAAGGACTAGGACTGGACAAAACCCTGTTTTTAATGGACACAAAAACATTGAACACGGCTGGATTACCGAATTTTTATAGGGGACTTTTAAAGGTTTGGAGTCTGTTTAAAGCAAAAAAACAGAATTCTACCACCTTACACTGGCTCCTTAAAGAACCTCTTCTCTATGGAACCCGTCTGGACATTACAAACACAACTACACCTGCACTAGACAGAATACTTATCTCTTCGGGAGTCACAACCCTCCAACAGCTGGTGGACGCTGCAGGACCAGAACTTACTGACACAGAGAACCTAGCTGCAGGACTAAGATTGAGGTCCCTGCGAGTTTCGGGCCAGCTCCTACACCGTTGGAGATCAGCACTAACTTCGGAAGAGCAAACAATGGTAAAGGACTATGGTGCAGGGGCGATCCACCCTACAGAGGATGACCCCTTTCCTGAACTGACTATCTCTCCAGTTCTACATGACTGTCAAGGACCCCTCATAGAGTGTGAAGGGGAAATGGAGATGAACTTTAATTCAGTTTCAGGTAAGCTACTGTATAAGGCTTGTGTAAAGGTTTTAAACAAGAAGAAGCTTGACAAAAGAACTGATACACCATGGAGAAATGTATTGGGGCTATGTGATGACACTAAACCAGAATGGAGGGCTTTGTACAAACCACCATTAACAAAAAAGTTTGCTGACCTGCAGTGGAGAATTTTACACGGTATTGTAGCTGTCAATGCTTTTATCTCTGTTTTAAATCCTGAAGTTTTACCACAGTGTCCTTTTTGTGCTTTTAGAGAAACTGTGTTTCATGCTTTTATGGACTGTTTTAGGCTACGTCCCCTTTTTGAGATTTTAAAGAATGTTTTCATGTCTTTTAATGAGAGTTTTACCATTCAGACTTTTATCCTTGGTTTTAAATACGTAAGGAGAAAGAGGTCCAAGTGCCAACTGATAAATTTTATCCTCGGCCAGGCCAAAACCGCGATATACATTACTCGAAAAAACAAGGTGAATGAAGATACAGATTGTGATGTTGTGAGAACTTTCTCCAGACTGGCTAAAACCAGGATTTTAGTTGATTTTAAATTTTATAAAAGCATGAACAACATTGAGAATTTTATAGAGATATGGTGCTACAGAGAGGCAATATGCTCTGTAATCGATGATGAACTCGTTTTTGCTCTAGAAATCTGTTAAATGCACATAAATCGTTTTTTATTTTTTATTTTTTTCATTTTTTATTTTATTTAATTTATTGACGAATGCATATTGCACAGTTTTATTTAACTTATTGAATGAAATGATTTAATTCAACTGTCAAGTGTCCATACTTGGTTAAAATAAAAGACCGTCAAAAATCAAAAATCAAATCTCTCTTTCTCTCCTCTATCTTTCCCTATGTCTCTCTCTCTCTCTCTTTCTCTCCTCTATCTTTACCTATGTCTCTCTCTCTCTCTCTCTCTCTCTCTCTCTCTTTCTCTCCTCTATCTTTACCTATGTCTCTCTCTCTCTCTCTCTCTCTCTCTCTCTTTCTCTCCTCTATCTTTCCATATGTCTCTCTCTCTCTCTCTCTTTCTCTCCTCTATCTTTACCTATGTCTCTCTCTCTCTCTCTCTCTCTCTCTCTCTCTCTCTCTCTCTCTCTCTCTCTCTCTCTCTCTCTCTCCTCTATCTTTACCTATGTCTCTCTCTCTCTCTCTCCTCTATCTTTACCTATGTCTCTCTCTCTCCTCTATCTTTACCTATGTCTCTCTCTCTCTCTCTCTCTCTCTCCTCTATCTTTACCTATGTCTCTCTCTCTCTCTCTCTCTCTCTCTCCTCTATATTTACCTATGTCTCTCTCTCTCTCTCTCCTCTATCTTTACCTATGTCTCTCTACCTCTTTCTCTCTCTCTCTCTCCTCTATCTTTACCTATGTCTCTCTACCTCTTTCTCTCTCTCTCTCCTCTTATCTTTACCTATGTCTCTCTACCTCTTTCTCTCTCTCTCTCTCCTCTATCTTTACCTATGTCTCTCTACCTCTTTCTCTCTCTCTCTTCTCTATCTTTACCTATGTCTCTCTACCTCTTTCTCTCTCTCTCTCTTCTCTATCTTTACCTATGTCTCTCTACCTCTTTCTCTCTCTCTCTCCTTTATCTTTACCTATGTCTCTCTACCTCTTTCTCTCTCTCTCTCCTCTATCTTTACCTATTTCTCTCTACCTCTCTCTCTCTCCTCTATCTTTCCCTATGTCTCTCTCTATAAACCTCTCTCTCACTCCTGTCTTTCCCTATGCGTCTCTCTACATTTCTCTCTCTCTCTCTCTCTCTCTCTCCTCTATCTTTTCCTATGTCTCTCTACCTCTCTCTCCCTTCAATCTTTACCTATGTTTCTCTCTCTCTCTCTCTCTCCTCTATCTTTCTCTATGTCTCTATACCCCTCTCTATATATATACCTCTCCTCTATCTTTCCCTTATGTCTCTCACTCGCTCTCATTCTCTCTCTCAGGTTTTTTGGTCTGATTCGACACTATCCATCATTACCAAGACGTCTCAGGAGCTGCTGGATTTGCTCTCTCGGGTAAGTGTGTGTACATGTGAATGTGATGGAGGTGTTTTTATTGTCTCTCCAAATAATAACTAAGAGTAGGCACTCACGTATTATTATCTAATCGTAAAGCAACACCCCTGTTAGTGTTTCAAAGAAATTCTCATACTGTACGAAACTGATCATCGTCTCTCTCTTCACTGTGTTTAGCTCTCCCAGCTCTTCCCTGATAACTGTACGGAGAACGTCCTCCCCCAGACAGGCTCTGACCCTCACCATGTGGACCTGAGGTAACTGCGCTCGCTCTACACACCCCAGATTCACACCCAGTGTGTCATGTCGAGTGTTGTGGAGAAATCTGCTTTTACACTACTGATACTGAGCACACAAAAAATAGAAATCCTTTCGATACGGTGTTCATACCGATACAGAGGATTGTACAACTGTAAACAGAGACGTATAATCGACATCTTGGTGTTTCTGTTGTTTCCAATAATCACAGACTTTAATTTGAAATAAACCTTGTAGCATATAGAAAGTCTCATTCTGTTTAGTAAACAGAATAAAACCACACACACACACACACACACACACACACACATTGTATTAAAGCCTACACGCTCCTGTTTCTGTTTCCGCAGGTGTTTGGGTTCTCTTCCGGCTCACGTTCTAAAACACGAGCGAGTCGGTCTCTTCTGCTCATCGTCCAGCTCTCAGTTACCAACCGGCACCAGTAAGGACACACACACACACACACACACACACACTATTGCCTTGGTTTACTCTAGCATCCAACTACCAGTCAATTACTATAACATTACATGTCCTCTGTACCTGTGAGTCCCAGTAAAGGAGGCGTGTCCTCTGTACCTGTCAGTCCCAGTATATGAGGTGTGTCCTCTGTACCTGTCAGTCCCAGTAAATGAGGCGTGTCCTCTGTACCTGTCAGTCTTAGTAAAGGAGGTGTGTCCTCTGTACCTGTCAGTCCCAGTATATGAGGTGTGTCCTCTGTACCTGTCAGTTCCAGTATATGAGGTGTGTCCTCTGTACCTGTCAGTCCCAGTATATGAGGTGTGTCCTCTGTACCTGTCAGTCTTAGTAAAGGAGGCGTGTCCTCTGTACCTGTCAGTCCTAGTAAAGGAGGTGTGTCCTCTGTACCTGTCAGTCCCAGTATATGAGGCGTGTCCTCTGTACCTGTCAGTCCCAATAAAGGAGGTGTGTCCTCTGTACCTGTCAGTTCCAGTATATGAGGCGTGTCCTCTGTACCTGTCAGTCCCAGTATATGAGGCGTGTCCTCTGTACCTGTCAGTCCTTGTAAAGGAGGCGTGTCCTCTGTACCTGTCAGTCCCAGTATATGAGGCGTGTCCTCTGTACCTGTCAGTCCCAGTATATGAGGCGTGTCCTCTGTACCTGTCAGTCCTTGTAAAGGAGGCGTGTCCTCTGTACCTGTCAGTCCCAGTATATGAGGCGTGTCCTCTGTACCTGTCAGTCCCAATAAAGGAGGTGTGTCCTCTGTACCTGTCAGTCCCAGTATATGAGGCGTCCTCTGTACCTGTCAGTTCCAGTATATGAGGCGTGTCCTCTGTACCTGTCAGTCCTTGTAAAGGAGGCGTGTCCTCTGTACCTGTCAGTCTTAGTAAAGGAGGCGTGTCCTCTGTACCTGTCAGTCCCAGTATATGAGGCGTGTCCTCTGTACCTGTCAGTCCCAGTAAAGGAGGTGTGTCCTCTGTACCTGTCAGTCCCAGTAAAGGAGGTGTGTCCTCTGTACCTGTCAGTCCTTGTAAAGGAGGCGTGTCCTCTGTACCTTCCAGTCCTAGTAAAGGAGGCGTGTCCTCTGTATCTGTCAGTCTTAGTAAAGGAGGCGTGTCCTCTGTACCTGTCAGTCCCAGTAAAGGAGGTGTGTCCTCTGTACCTGTCAGTCCTTGTAAAGGAGGCGTGTCCTCTGTACCTGTCAGTCCTAGTAAAGGAGGCGTGTCCTCTGTACCTGTCAGTCTTAGTAAAGGAGGCGTGTCCTCTGTACCTGTCAGTCCCAGTAAAGGAGGTGTGTCCTCTGTACCTGTCAGTCCTTGTAAAGGAGGCGTGTCCTCTGTACCTGTCAGTCCTAGTAAAGGAGGCGTGTCCTCTGTACCTGTCAGTCTTAGTAAAGGAGGCGTGTCCTCTGTACCTGTCAGTCCCAGTAAAGGAGGTGTGTCCTCTGTACCTGTCAGTCCTTGTAAAGGAGGCGTGTCCTCTGTACCTGTCAGTCCCAATAAAGGAGGTGTGTCCTCTGTACCTGTCAGTCCCAGTATATGAGGCGTGTCCTCTGTACCTGTCAGTCCTTGTAAAGGAGGCGTGTCCTCTGTACCTGTCAGTCTTAGTAAAGGAGGCGTGTCCTCTGTACCCTTCCCCGTTACCTGGTGTGAATGCAGGGTTCACTGTTAGAGACCCAGGCGTGGGCGAGACCACCTCCTGGGCATTGAGGGGGGTTGTTTCTATTTTGGTCGGATAGAATGTGAGTTAGCTGGTGGGTTGTGTGTGTGTGTGTGTATGTGTGTGTGTGTGTGTGTGTGTGTGTGTGTGTGTGTGAGGCTATCAAGGGCACCTCATCTGTAAATAGCATGGGAGAGCACTGGAATGTGTGTGTGTGTGTGTGTGTGTGTGTGTGTGTGTGTGTGGTAGTGAGACATTTCTCTCTTTAAACGTGCATGGGTCTAGAATTTTGGCTCTAATGCAGGGGCCCTCAGCCTGTGGCCCCCGAGCCATTCGTTTCTATACAATAATACATGTGTGTGGTGGACAAGACTGACCTCTAACCTACAAAAGTAGGTGATTAAATTTAATCATTTTACCACATCCATTGCTTAAAGGTGTATAAAATGATATAAGGTTAATCATAGGCTTTTAACATCGTGGCAACAGTTTGGGGAAGTCCCCTTTCTCTTTTAGCGAGCTCTATAGAGATATGGTTTGACTACATCTATCAAAGGAGCTCTAGTCACCTGGTCTCAACCCAGCTCAACACTTTTGGAATGAATACAACCTGGATTGTGAGCCAGGCCTTCCAACATCAGTCACTGAGTTTATTAACTGAACGTGCACAAATTCCCACAGACACACTCCAAAATCTTGTAGAAAGGCTTCTCAGAAGAGTGGATGATATTAAAGCTGCAAAGTAAATACTGAGCAATATAATATATATAAATACACACGATTTTTGATGCCCAGCAGGCTCATGGTCAGGCGTCCGCGTACTTTTGGACATTTAAGCTGCTGTCTGATTGACAAAACAGGTTTGGGACGTACACTGTGTGGCTCTCCGTGCACGATACGGATCTCCGTATGAACCCGCTTGGCGCAGGTGAAAAGAAGCGGTCGGTACTGCACGTGTGTCGGAGGGGGCGTGTGTTACTTACGAGAGGAAGTCAACAGCGACGTGTGTCATTTAGCCGGGGGTGCACAAACGTTTGCATGCGAGTGTGTATGTTACGAGTGTGTTTTATGGATTACAGATCTGAGCTGTCTGCTGCAGTATAAAGGATCCAGCAGGTGAGTGTTACACTCACAACTCATCACAGAACTGAAGATCTAATGTATAGAATACTGACTAGCATAAAAGCACGGGTACTAATCTGATGCACAGTTTGCACCACGCTGTTAATGCTGCAGCATCACTGACCGCTTTTCTCTCTCCGTTTGTCAGGACGTTATGCGGCGTGGCCAGCGTACAGCCGGTGGTGAACGTCCTCGCCTCGTTACCCCAGCCTTCACCTGCACACCCGCCCCCTCCGCCCATCCAGCCCTTTCACCCCACCCCCGCCGTACCCCTGGGAGAGAACAGCTCCGCTCTACAGCAACCGCAGCAGCAACCGCTGCACCACCAGCACCCGCCACCGGGCCCCGAGCAGAACGGCATCTTGGACTGGCTCCGTAAGCTCCGCCTCCACAAGTACTACCCCGTCTTCAAACAGCTCACCATGGAGGAGGTGAGCACCGCGTAATTTGGTGTGATAAAATCTAGAGATGTACCGATCGGGGTTTTTGGCACCGATTTCGATCTCCGATCTCCTTTCAGGGCGATCGGCCGATAGCCGATTCTGATTTGGGGGGATCACTTCGAAAACTAAAGCAATTAATTTTTTCACCCACAGGAGACATATTTCATTAGTCTAACTGACCACACACACACACACACACACACGCAGGTTTAATGTTATCCAGTTCAGTCTGAATAAACCTTAAAAACGGCGTGTGTGTGTCTTTGAGACGCTCTGTTCACATTATCGATATAAGTGATTCAGGAGTCGGTTCATTTTATGTGAAGCGTAAGTTTCTCCTCTCAGTTATCTCTCCGTGTTTACTGTTATTAATAAATGTCGTGGTTTTAAATAAACACCAGCTACTACAGAACATTCTGTGTGACTCTCTTACATTAAAAAGCTTTAAAAAAATAAACTGCTATTACCACAGATCGGTAACCGAGTCAGACTCGTTCTGCCTGTGGTGCTAAACGTTTTCTGTCAGTCAGAGCAGATGATCCTGAACTAACCAATTTAGTAATTAATAAACTTTTGCCTCGGATTGGCTCTGTAACGTTTTCTGTTCTCATCTACATCACAAGCAAGAACCGCTCACGATTTACCAAAGTGAACCAGGAGTTTATATAACGTGCTGATAGAATCGACTCAGATGTGACCGGGTTGAATTATCTTTTTAAAGTAAATATTTCAATCAGCAAAATTGCATCGTATGTACGATGCACAACGTTAATTATGTTAATTTAGGTTGTGAAATGCGATGGTTGTTGAATGGTGATACGATGCGAAAGTCTGGATCGATCCACTGAGCTGTTAAGCTTAACATGGAGGTGATCTTTATACATCACACCATCGGATCTGCTGAATTTAGGAAATATCCACCGATCGCCGATCGCATATTTTGATAAAAAATCGGCCGATTTCGATACATAGCCGATCGATCGTTCCATCTCTAATAAAATCACATACTCATCATATGACCACATCGCTGAGTCTTGGCTGCCCAGGAACCTGTCAGTGGCTAGTCACTCCTCGAACCACGACTGGCTGAGACACCCCTCAGGTCTTTCTACTGATCAGATCTGATGCATTCAACACAAGAACTATGGGGAGTCGGCATCAGCCCAACATCTAACAGATCCCTCACACAAATCTGATTGCCATGCACATTTGTGAGAGGTGGTCCTAATGTTTTGGCTCGACTGTCATAAGGCAGATTATTTAGATGCTCTACTTAGAGATTACGTCCCCGCAGTTTTAGCTTACTAAGCTAACACAGTTAGCCTCAGGTGGCACAACCAGCTAGCATGCCAGCCAATTTACAAATAAACAACACTTGTGCACATCAATAAGAATTTATTTACATTTGAAAGGAACTCCGTTGGTTGCTCCGCATTCATTCGTCCACCATGTTTGTAGTTCTTTGTGAGAGGGCACGACTTCTCTCACAAAGAACTACAAACATGGTGGACGAATGAATGCAGAGCAACCAACGGAGTTCCTTTCAAATGTAAATAAATTCTTATTGATACTGAATGCTGGGATTGATCTGCAGCGCTGAGGAGGCGCCGGACGCTCCCTCGTCATTCAGTCAGATCATCACTCAGAATTAAGGCGCCTCAGTAGGAGCATCTTAAGGGAGCTAAGAATTTAGACACGCCCTCTTCTCGGGAGCATAGGATGATGGGAAAATGTGTCTGTAGAGAGATCACAAGGTTCTTAGATAGACCCGTTATCTAATACATTATTACATTTTTATTTTTTTAAATTATCTATTTTTTTCCCACTTTTTTCCCCCAACTTTTATCCCCATTCTAATCGTGTCCAGTTACCCCGATTTCGTCCTCTATACTGATTCGACCCTTTTGCCGCCGACTGAGGACGCCACGCCCCCTCCGGCACGCAGTCAGTACAGCCGGCATTTTTCACCCGCACGAACCGAGTTCATACACCGAGCGACACTGTGCACGGAGGGCCGCACCCCCCTCGACGTTATTCCTCGGCCCTGTGCAGGCGCCGTCAGTCAACCAGCAGGGGCCGCAGTCGCACCAGTTATGAGGACCTACGCTCCGACTCTACCCCTGAGCCCCCGAACAACAGCCAAACGTTGTTCATACTGCCGCCCAACCCGGTCGGAAAGGCAGAGCTGAGTTCCGATACGACGCATCTAGAAACCCAACTCCGGTGCGCTAGCGTACTTTACCGCTGCGCCACCTGAGCGGATACATTATTACATTTTTTACATCAACCGCTTTATCCTGGTCAGGGTCACGGTGGGTGAGTTTCACCAGGGAACACTGGGCGCAGGGCAGGAATACCCTGATCCAGGACGCTGATCCATTTATAGAACGCTGTGCCACCCGAGCACTGGCGGTCTTTATGTTATTTAAAACAAAAAGATTATATACAAAGTTTGAGACATTTTCTCTTACATGTATTTCACTTTATCTACAGTTTCATATTTGTTTACTGGAGTGGACAAAAAAATCAGAAACCTCTCTATGCTTGACTGTTTCTCTTTTCTAGCTAATAGTTCACTCACTGCGCCTTTAATCGCTTTTAAATCCACTTTTTCCCCTCCCGCATTTCCCACAGTTCCTTGCTCTCACAGAGGAGGACCTGAATAAGTACGACCTGACTCAGGGAGCCAAGAAGAAGCTGAAGACCCAACTGGAGCTGCAGAAGTGAGTTGTTTATGCCCTAAATTACACGCTGGTCCCGGTCCCTCCACAAAAACTTCCACAGCTGATGCGCCAGAGCTCCACCCTGAACCCTGCAGGAGCTTTTCCTTCCATTATCTCTGAACTTCAGCAGGTGGAGAGGAGGCCAAGTTCTCACCAGCACTTTTAGTGAATGGTTAATCCGGCTGATCACGTCACGTTTTCCGTTGATCTGTGTGTGAACCTCCTCTGAATAATCAAACTTTAGGTCAGGCTGACGGCGGGTTAACACAGTAAGGAAAACCAATAAAACACGCAGCGGTTTAATCTCTTTTCCACGCCGACCATCAGCACCTTTTCCACTCCGGCAGGTCTGATATCGACCTGATAAAGAACTACAGGCCTTTATCAAGTGTTTTTCCATCCGTCTGCTCCCTTGCAGTTCTAACAGCCTGCGCTCTTCAGAAAACTTTCCATAAGGTTTTGAAATGTCAGAGTAGGAATTTGTGGCCAAAAACATTATAAAAGAGCATTTATAAGGCCAGGCAGTGATCCGGCACTCCCATTCATCCCAGTACTGCTGAATGGACTTGAAGTCAGGGCTCTGTTCAGGCCACTGGAGTTCCTTTAAATAAAATGTTATGGGCTATTTATTTGGATCTGGATTTAGTTATTCAGATGGGTGTCCACATACTTTAGACCATTTAGTATAATTTATCTGTTTGAGTGTGGTGAATCAAACGAGACGTTTTTGTCCTGTAGAGTTTGTGGCGCTACATCGGCATCTAGTGGTTAACACTGGAATTAGGACAAAGAACGACATCATTTAGTGTTAAAACCGAATCTGAACCGAATCAGGAGTCGATTCCCAGTAGCAACCAGCTGATCTGAATCCTGAATCTGCTGCCGTTTGGTCTGCTGTTCGGTTCAGTGACCTGAAAGAACCAAACCTAAACACCACTGTAAAACACATTAGAATCCTGTGTTTTGTTGTGGGATTGTGTAGTTATTGCATTGTGTAGTTGTTGTGTTGTGTAATTGTTGTGTTGTGTTGTTGTGTTTTGGTGTCGTGTAGGTGCATTTGGACCTGTTGATGCTCCTTGGTTGCTGTGATGTTTGGTTGTGTGTTGTGGGATTGTATAGTTGTCATGTTGTTGGATCGTGTTGTTGTGGGATTGTATAGCTGTTGTGTTGTTGGATTGTGTTGTTCTGGGGTTGTATAGTTGTTGTGTTGTGGTGTTTATTTGTGTCGTGTAGGTGGATTTGGACCTGTTGATGCTCCTTGGTTGTGATGTGAGGTCATTGTGAAGTTGTGTTGTGAAATTGTGTCGTTGTGGGATTGTGTGTTGTGTCGTTGTGGGATTGTGTGTTGTTGGATTGTGTGTTGTGTATTTGGGTTGTTGGATTGTGTAGTGGTGTTTAGTTGTGTTGAAGAGTTGTGTAATTGGATTTGGACCTGTTGATGTACCTTGGTTGTTGTGGTGTAAGGATGTGTAGTTGTGGGATTGCATTGTGTTGTGGGATTGTGTTGTTGTGTAGTGGTGTTTAGTTGTGTTGAATAGTTGTGTAGGTGGATTTGGACCTGTTGATGCTCTTTGGTTGTTGTGATTTGAGGTAGTTGTGGGATTGTGTTTTGTGTTGTCAGATTGTGTGTGGTGCTGTGTTGTGGGATTGTGTGTGATGCTGTGTTGTGGGATTGTGTGTGATGCTGTGTTGTGGGATTGTGTGTGATGCTGTGTTGTGGGATTGTGTGTGATGCTGTGTTGTGGGATTGTGTGTGATGCTGTGTTGTGGGATTGTGTGTGGTGCTGTGTTGTGGGATTGTGTGTGATGCTGTGTTGTGGGATTGTGTGTGATGCTGTGTTGTGGGATTGTGTGTGATGCTGTGTTGTGGGATTGTGTGTGGTGCTGTGTTGTGGGATTGTGTGTGGTGCTGTGTTGTGGGATTGTGTGTGATGCTGTGTTGTGGGATTGTGTGTGGTGCTGTGTTGTGGGATTGTGTGTGATGCTGTGTTGTGGGATTGTGTGTGGTGCTGTGTTGTGGGATTGTGTGTGATGCTGTGTTGTGGGATTGTGTGTGGTGCTGTGTTGTGGGATTGTGTGTGGTGCTGTGTTGTGGGATTGTGTGTGATGCTGTGTTGTGGGATTGTGTGTGGTGCTGTGTTGTGGGATTGTGTGTGATGCTGTGTTGTGGGATTGTGTGTGGTGCTGTGTTGTGGGATTGTGTGTGGTGCTGTGTTGTGGGATTGTGTGTGATGCTGTGTTGTGGGATTGTGTGTGGTGCTGTGTTGTGGGATTGTGTGTGGTGCTGTGTTGTGTAGTTGTCTTGTGGGATTGTGTAGTTGTGGGATTGTGTAGTTGTGTTTTGGGATTGTGTAGTTGTTGTTGTGTAGTGGTGTTTAGTTGTGTTGAATAGTTGTGTAATTAGATTTGGACCTGTTGTTGCTCCCTGGTTATTGTGATGTGAGGTTGTGTGTTGTGGGATTGTGTAGTTGTGTTGTGTATTGTGTAGTTGTGATGTCACATCTCTCGGTTGTTGTTTGTGTTTTAGGGAGAAGTTGGAGAAGAGATACACGCCGGCTCAGTTCCCTCTGTCCTGTACCGGAGTCGCCAGAGTAACACCGTCCACCTACAACGGTCCCATCACACACACACAGTCAGGCAGCAGCACCGGTACACACACACACACACACACACACACACACACACTGTAATACTGTTTTATTAGTAGTATTGTAGATTTTGCTTTATTACACATTTATTTAAACCTATATAACAATGTTCTGTGTGTGTGTGTGTGTGTGTGTGTGTGTGTGTGTGTGTGTGTGTGTGTGTGTGTGTGAACAGAGCTGCGTGTGGAGGTGGACGCCGGGTCTCTACCGGTTCTCAGGGACAGCAGCTCATCATCCGGTTACTCCAGCTCACCGTCCAGTCCCATGATTCCACTGAAAGAGACACACAGACGTACGTCTTCCTTAACGCACACACACTCCAATACACACATCAACACACACACCAACACACACACACACACACACACACTCCAATACACACATCAACACACACACCAACACACACACACACACACACTCCAATACACACATCAACACACACACCAACACACACACACACTCCAATACACACATCAACACACACACCAACACACACACACACACACACACACTCCAATACACACATCAACACACACACCAACACACACACACACACACACACACTCCAATACACACATCAACACACACACCAACACACACACACACACACACTCCAATACACACATCAACACACACACCAACACACACACACACTCCAATACACACATCAACACACACACCAACACACACACACACACTCCAATACACACATCAACACACACACCAACACACACACACACACACACACACTCCAATACACACATCAACACACACACCAACACACACACACACTCCAATACACACATCAACACACACACCAACACACACACACACACTCCAATACACACATCAACACACACACCAACACACACACACACACACACACACACACACTCCAATACACACATCAACACACACACCAACACACACACACACACACACACTGTCCATCCAGTCACAGGATTCCACTGAAAGAGACGCACAGACGTACGGCATCCTTAACACACACACACACACACACACACACACACACCAAAACACACTAATAAACACACACATCAGCACACACACTAACACGTACACACTCTCCAATACACACAACACACTCCAACACACACTCATACACACACACGCTAATACACACACACCAACACACCACATACTCCAACACACACACTGTCCAACACGCGCACACGTATTCACACAACAATGAACACACACACACCAACAAACGCATGCATGCTCCAACACACACCTACACACACCTATACTCACATATATGAACACACACACTTCAATATACACATCGACACATACACACACCCACACCAATAGACACACCAACACACACACACGGCAACATACACACCAATACACACGCACTTTCCAACACAAACACCCCACACACACCAATACACACGCACTGCCACGCATATTATTATTATTAATATAACGTTGATGATTATTGGATGTGTGTGTTTGTGTGTAGGTGTCGATGTGGAGTCCGCTGAAAAAGACCGTGTGTGTTTCGTTCTCGGTCCCGCCGGATCCGGTCCGAGTCGCCCCACGGCTCAGGTTCTTCCCGTCCAGAACGACCCGTCCGTCTGTCTGTCTCATCCGAGCATGAACCCTCCATCCCTCCCTCCTTCCCTCCTCCCCCCGGGTCGGGGCCACGCCTCTTCCTCTCGTAAGCCGCGCCCTCCTCCTCTCTGCTCCACCGTGGGTGTGGAGGTTCCACCTCCGGGGCATCAAGAAGCCGAGACGTCGTCGTCGAGCTCGAACGTCCTCCATCATATTTCACATCCCACTCTACACTTCCAAGTTACCTCGTCGCCCGGCCACGCCCGATTGACGCCGTACCCGAGCCCCGCCTCCTCGTCGTCCTGCACTTCGACCTTCATGTCCTCGTCGCCCTCCTCCAAACACACCTTCTCGCCCGTCCCCATGGCGGCCGTCTCCGGGAACACGTACAGCGCCAGCAACGCGTCCGTGCCGGCCCCTCCCACGTCTAGCCCGGTCACCACGGAGACGGCGTGCTACGGCTCCGCCCAGTCCAGCTGCCCGGTGTCGTGCGTGTGCAGCTCGTGTGGCTGCAGCGGGAACTGCAGCTCCTTCTACTTCCCGCACCCGTTCTCCGGGACGTCCCTGCTGACCTTCGGGCCGCTCCTGCACTTCAGCCCGCTGCTGGCGGGAGGCGCCTCCGCGTCCCCGTTCTCGTACCCGCTGGTCACGCCGCCCGTCTACAGCAGCGGCGTGGCGCACGACTCGCAGCAGAACCTGGTGCTGCCCCCCGTGCAGGGGTTCCCAGGGGGCGGGGCTAACATGTACCAGCCCCACGGCATGATGGGGAACGGAGGTGTGGGGCTGAAGAAGGCGGGCAGCGTGTCGTGTTACAACTGTGGGATGAGCGGGCATCGCGCGCACGACTGCAAACAACCGCCCATGGACTCGGCTCAGCAAGGTAACCGTTCAGTCATTCATTCATTCTTTCATCCCGGTCAGGGTTGCAGTGGGCCCAGCACTACCTGCAATTTTCAGAAATATTAATATTAGTGTGTGTGTGTGTGTGTGTGTGTGTGTGCAGGCATGTTTCGTCTGAAGTATTCCCCGCAGTCGGACAGCCAGGACTCCGGCGACTAGACAGGAGGTGCATGACCTTCTCGGAGCCCGGAGAATTATCGTGAGGACTTGCTGCAGAGGGTGTGTTGTCGCCCCCCTCTGGCTCAGTCCTGTTCCCACACGCCCCGCGGTGTTCGGCACTAAACAGTGAGTACAGACGCCACTCGCACCTTCCTGTCGGGACTCGAGAGAGAATGAAGCACAAGCACCTTTCATTTCGGAGGAATTCGGGACGGAGTACACGCAACAATCGCGGCCCTCTTCAGGAACGACCGACTTTTATTTAGACTTGGTGACGTATTTGTATTTCTACAATCGTTTCTAGTCAGTTGAGGAGTTTTTACTGAGCTGTTTTTATTTTTTTTTAATCAGAGGACGCAGTGTTTACAGGACGATGTTTCAAAGCCTTAAAATCCTCCGCGTGTCCATAATAAATGTGCCAACAATCAGCTGTACTCGGCGCACGGTACCGTTTTCTGCACGGACGCCGGCTGGACGAGCCTGAACGTCCCGTATTTTGTTCGGACCTGAACCTGACAAACTTCCTGACCGGAGGTGGATCCTGTTCCTCACATGTACAGACTCATGTTAGTTCTTTCTCATATTCGCGCCAGCCGCCGCCTTCGCAGCTTTAAACGAATGTAGGTTCACGAACCTAAAATTAGCACCTTAGCTTGTCCACATTAGCACTGGCTTCTTTCATTCAGAGGAACTTCAGAGGAAATGGAAATATTCTGTACATACCAAACAATTCTGTCTTTAGCAAAGCTTTATCTAGATCTTTCATTTTACACTTTGGCAGCTTCCAACTCTGAATATTTTTATTAAAAACTACAATTTTTGTTCTGTCTTTACCGTCCTCGCTACTCAGCTCTGGAGAAAAGAAAATATCACAGAGGGGAATCAACCGAAATTGTTTCTGCTGCCAAAAAAACTAACACAACAGGTACGCTGATGTCCAGACAAACATTTCGGAATGTGTTCAAAACACAACACACGACCAGCCAAACACCTTCGGAATGTGTTCAAAACACAACGTGTGTTTGTCTGGACACCAACAGACATCAGAATGTTTTTAAAACACAACATGTGCCTTTTGGTGAGAGGACAAAACTAGTGTAATATGTTTAAAATACAACACGTCCAGACAAAACTAGTATAACGTGTTCAAAACACAACACACGACCAGCCAAAACTAGTATAACGTGTTCAAAACACAACACACGACCAGCCAAAACTAATATAACGTGTTCAAAACACAACATGTGTGTTTGTCTGGACACCAACAGACATGAGAATGTTTTTAAAACACAACCTTTTGTTGTGCCTTTGTGTGAGAAGATAAAACTAGTGTAATATGTTTAAAACACAACACACGACCAGACAAAACTAATATAATGTGTCCAAACACAACACACGACCAGCCAAAACTAATATAATGTGTTCAAAACACAACATGTGCTTGTCTGGACACCAACAGACATCAGAATGTGTTCAAACACAACACTCGACCAGCCAAACACTTCAGAATGTGTTCAAAACACAACACGTGTATGTTAATATCCAGACAAACACATCAGAAACATCAAAAACACAACACAAGTCATTTGATGTCCAAACAAACATGTCGGAATGTGTTCAAAACACAACACGTGCACTTTGCTGTCCGGAGAAACACTTCAGAATGTGTTCAAAACACAACACACGACCAGCCAAAACTAGTATAATGTGTTCAAAACACAACACACGACCAGCCAAAACTAGTATAATGTGTTCAAAACACAACACGTGCCTTTTGGTGACCAGACAAAACTAGCATAATGTGTTCAAAACACAACATGTGTGTTTGTCTGGACACCAACAGGCATCAGAATGTGTTCAAAACACGACAAGTGCCTTTCGGTGAGCAGACAAAACTAGTACAATGTGTTCAAAACATAACACGTGCACTTAGCTGTCCAGAGAAACACTTCAGAATGTGTTCAAAACACAACACGTGTATGTTAATATCCAGACAAACACATCAGAAACATCAAAAACACAACACAAGTCATTTGATGTCCAAACAAACATGTCGGAATGTGTTCAAAACACAACACACGACCAGCCAAAACTAGTATAATGTGTTCAAAACACAACATGTGTGTTTGTCTGGACACCAACAGACATCAGAATGTGTTCAAAACACGACAAGTGCCTTTCGGTGAGCAGACAAAACTACCACAATGTGTTCAAAACACACCAGACGTCTACATACTTTTGGTACTTTTGGCCAAAATTCTTGTGAGAAACCTTCTTAAAAGAGTCATTCTATTTTAATGCCATTTGTGTTTAAAATCAGATGTTCGACCAGCCTATTGGTCAGGCGTCCAAATACATTTGGTCATATAGTAGCTTTACAGCAGCTGCGGTCGTGTCCTAATCCTCATGAGGAATCAGGAGGCCGTGCAGCCCAGTTCAACAGCCATCGAATGAATGAATGATTGGAAAAACGTGTATGTTTTACAGGTGACTATAAACTTTTGAGCTCAGGTGTATAACAGCAGGTCGCTCAGCAGAATGATGATTTTGACATTTATTTCTTTTTATAAACACATTGATGTTATTTCTGCGCTCTGTACGTTGTTTTTTACTGAAAGACTCTGTAAATCTACGTAAATGTACGGGCAGCAGTATCGAATAAGGTACTGGAATGGTTATCAGAAGGTTTTTGTTTGAACCCCACTACTGCCAAGTTGCCACTGTTGGGGTCCCTGAGCAAGGCTTTTAATTCTCAGTTGTTTAAACTGTGTTTGGTCGCTTTGGATAAAGGCGTCTGCTAAGTGCCATCAATGTAAATGTTTGGACGACATGGGCAGCATTTTTTATTGTTTTTTATTTTTATTATTACGAGGAAAAAGTTGCGACTTGAATCGTTTGTTTTTTCTTGTACGAATTTGATGGTTTTTGTATTTAATATTTAGACGCTGAATGAGTTTGTGTTCATTTTGTACTTAATGGATTTTGGGATTTTTTAGAAATAAAATATTCAGATTTACTGACGTGTTTGAGTTTTACTACAGTATAAATACTGTGTTCAGTGGAAGTGGAGGATTATACGTTTGCATTCCAGCTCCCCTGCTGGCGGTCACACTTCGACCTTTTAATCCCAGTCACGTTATACTGGTCTTGTGTTTGGCCTGATGTCCTTCTGATACTTATAGTGGTGTTTGTGCTGGACCACAACGCCAACCAACTGGTATTTTCACTCACTGACTGATGCCATTGTTAACACATGAGTCAGTCTGTCCACTAGGTGGCAGTGTACACCAAATAACCAGCATTTATTCGGTAAATTCACCAATTCTCCAAAAACACCAAAACACCAAACTCGCAGCACTGTGATCTCAGTAGTGAGCTTCTAGGGGTGTTAGAGGAGCATTTGAGAAAATCCTCCACATTCACCCTCGTTTAAAAGATTAAATCGTTTTTAAATAATTAAATAGCTTTGTGTTTTGGTCCATGTATTAGGACCAACCAACCCAACATGTTCATAAGGATCTAGTAGTAGTCCTCGGGCTGAAGTTTTACGTTGTGTGGTCTTATCAATGTGTGATTCAACACTAATCCTGTGTGATAACATGCAAAATCACAAACCTACCAGTTCAGAAGTCCAGAGATTTGCATCGAGCCTGTAGATAAAATCATTCTTTCTTTATTGATGCTGAAACAATCAGGATCAAAAGAGAGACGTAAACAAAATCAAGCTCAAATCAAGACATGAAAGCTCGAGGCTTCTTCATCTTAACATGAGGATCAACCAGCTATAAAAACAAGATAAAAGGATCAAATGGAGGGAAAAGAACAAAGAAATCATCATATTGATCAATATTTGCTGGAACTTTGAGGATTTGACTCATTTATAAAGATAAACAAGTGAAAACACAAACGTAAACATGTGCACTGACTTTCTCCGGGACAAAAATTGGGACACCCCTTCTAACTGTTTTTATTCATTCATGTATTTCAGCCACCAAAGTTGCTAACAGATGTTTGTTTGTTTGTTTGTTTGTTTTGTTTGTTTATTAGGATTTTAACGTCATGTTTTACACTTCGGTTACATTCATGACAGGAACGGTAGTTACTCATTACACAAGATTCATCAGTTCACAAGGTTATATCGAACACAGTCCTGGACAATCTAGTGTCTCTAATTCACCTCACTTGCACGTCTTTGGACTGTGGGTGGAAACCGGAGCACCCGGAGTAAACCCAAACAGACACGGGGAGAACATGCAAACTTCACACAGAAAGGACCCGTACCGCCCCACCTGGGGATCGAACCCAGGACCTTCTTGCTGTGAGGCGACAGTGATCAGAATCAGAATCACTTTATTTCGCCAGGTATGTTAAACATACGAGGAATTTGCTTTGGTGATACACATAATAATACACACAACAGTCCACATATACACAATACACATAATAGTACAGATACTTACACATGTATGACATGTAACATAGAACATATTTAACAGACCCGACAGCACACGGACTGTTAACCAGTATTTACCAACTTTGGTTAAAAAGTGTTACAGCTCTGGGGAAAAAGCTGTTAGCGTGTCTGGATGTGTTTGTTTTTATTGTCCTGAGTCTTCTGCCAGATGGAAGAGTTTGAAATAGGTGATGTCCACAAACAGAACTCGAGCGTAGGTTCCAGGACTGTCGAGATGCTGTAGCATGAAGTGCAGGGCTACGTTGACTGCATCATCGACAGATCTATTTGCTCTGTATGCAAACTGCAGGGGATCCAGTAAAGGATTTGTTATGGTCTTCAGGTAGGCTAGGATCAAGCGTTCGAAGACCTTCATGACTACAGATGTCAGGGCTACAGGTCTGTAATCATTCAGTCCAGAAATGTTTTTTTGGGGACTGGTATGAAGGAACAGAGCAAAGTTCTAATGATCTGTTAAAAATGTGAGTGAAGGTGGGCGCCAGTTGATTGCTGCAGTGCTTAAGGGTGGATGGATACCCACTTAGCCACCGTGCTGCCCCTAACAGATGTAATAAATCAATTATATAAAGAAAATTTGCTTCCAACTTTGCAGCAACAGTTTAGGGAAGGTCCTGTCCTGTCCTGCACAGACCCCTGACCTCAGCCACACAACAGCTCTGGAATGAACCCGAACATCAACATCAGTGCCCAGCCACACAAATGCTGCCCTCTTTATATATAAATGGGCACAAATTCCAAAAGACCTATTTAAAAATCTAAAAACTCCAGCGTCCTGCACTGAGCCCTGATCTCAGCCCCACTCATCAGCTCTGGGATGAACCGGAACATCAACTGAGGCTTTCATGACTGATATAAAAATGCTGTCATCTTTTGACAGAATGGGCACAAATTCCCACACACAGCCTTTCTCAGAAGGGCGGATATTGTTCTAGCTGAAAAGATCACACAGAGGTCACACTGTTTTAATACCCCTTTGTTTTTTAAATGGAACGTCCAACAAGCTCATGGTAAGGGGTCCAAATACTTTTGGTCATGTAGTGTGCTTGTAAACATGCTTTTTACACTGGAACACAGTGTGTGTGTGTGTGTGTGTTTGTGTTTACTGATGAGTCAACATGACCTACGTCAACAGAACCCTCCTCACCGCAGACGGCCGGTTGCTGTGGAGAGAAGTGACCGCGCTCTGGACGATCCGGAGATGAGACGAGCCGTCGGAAATTACTCTGCCTCCGAGCCGTATCGAACCAGATTAGAGAGAACAATACAGTCTGATAAACGAGCTGCTCACCTCTCTGCTGCACCAACAAACCACGACAGGGATACATTCACAAACACGTGTGATGATGCTCGTAATTTAGGGACGTCAGATTCACTCTCATCACCTGCTTCCATAAATCCTGAAAATTAAAATCTAATCTCTAATAAATGACACTCGTACTTTAGAAATCTGTCCAGCTATTAAAGCCATTTCAGCTGGACAAAGGACGTCCTCACCTAGGTCATCTGCAGGCTGATGTTACCTGTAATGGATGATTCATATTGGTCCAGGTAAAGAAGTCATTCCGCAATAACTGCAGGACGTCATTGGGAATCTGAAGTGACCGCACCCACGTCAGGGAACATAATGTCCAAAGACGAACAACTAGAATTTATTTTAGCATCACCTTAGAGCTAAATACCATCCACACAAAGAGTTTAGATGCTTTCTAAGGCTTGGTCCTCTCAAGGTGTCTTTCCACGTAATGTTTTCGCAGCTTTCTCCCCGGGATTGGAACATAAGATGTTTTGGAACTGGATCTTTGAGACGCCCCTTTAGGTGGACAAAAAAAATCATTCATGCTCTGTTTTACCACCGATTTAACTGATTTGGTTTGACGGTGGGTACAAATCACTGAGCGATAGGTAGGAAACAACCTGGACAGGTCGCCAGTCCATCACAGGACACACAGACACACACTGCAGGTCTTTGGACTGTGGGAGCAAAGCCACGCAGACACGGAGAGTAACCAGATCGCTCCATCTGGGAATCAAACCCAGGACCTTCTGGCTGTAAGGCGACAGTGCTACCCACCGAACCACCATGCTATAAAATAACGCTGTTGTAAAACGTGCAGAATGTGTCTGTGTGAAAACCTGTTGACCCGCCCTGCTCCCTCGTACCTACTACCTCGTTATTCAGTCAGATCATCACTCAGAATTAAGGCGCCTCAGTAGGAGCATTTTAAGGGAGCTAAGAATTTAGACACGCCCTCTTCTCGGGAGCGTAGGATGATGGGATGTACGTCTGTGTAGAGAGAGAGCTAGGTTCTCAGACAGACCTCATGTCTTGCTAAAACAAGCAGGAATGCACTGTACCTTGCAAAGACCTCGTCTAGACGAAAGCACGTGTTCTATCAAAACACTTTATAGTCGTCTGACTATAAAGCATTAACTGACCATTACAGCGTCCTCGAGTGACCATACTATAAATGCCACGAGGATTTAAACACATTACATTCACTGAGTTTGCACAAAATTTGGAGGATTCTTGATTCCTTGACCTGGGACGTTTATAAACAAGTTGATCTGGACCTCAGGGTCAGTGTGTGTTCAGCTAGAACTTTTACACCGTCTGCTGTAAACAAAACTGCTCAAATCTGTGCAGGGAACTTTGAAATGAAGATACTGATGCCAGACATTTTTACAGGGTGACCATATTTTGGTTTTTAAAAAAGGACACTTGGCAGGATGGCAGCATGAAGATGGAGATGGAGGTTTGCTTGAGGGATGGGGTAATAAATTGTTAAATACATTTATTTATTGAGGAGCAGGGGTTGGATAGGCAAAGTAATTTCATGTAATTGTTGGCGTAGACAAAAACCTCTATCTTCCCACCCAGCAGACTAGTAGTTGATTTTGTCTGCTGCCTATTGTGCCCGCTCGGGGGAGCCCAGCCGACCGATAGCGGAGCTGAGATTCAGGGTTTTGACTGGATATTTTTTGCCCCTGATTATGGAACGTGATGTTTAACAAGCTTAGTGTCTCTGCTCCTCCCTTCAGAAGGCCATCATGTCTGCTGTGTTGACTGGAGATGTGATTGGCCGACATGATCCCAAGGTCTGTTATGAAAACATGTTTACTTAGATCGTTAATAACAAAAGTGAGAAGTCGAAGGTCAGACTAGTATGTAAACGTTCTTTTAGGATTAGACATTATGGAACAAGTGCAGGTGAGAACAGCAGAGTTCATCACAATGTTTTATTAAATAGGTGCTGGTGTTGGTTCAGGTACAATATTAGGAATTAGTATTAATATTTAAAGTCAGTGTTTGCACATCAGGCTTTGGAAGCACATTTATCTATCAAAAGTCCTTCATCATCTACACCGGTGGTTCCCAGCCGGGGGGCCGAGGTGCACTAGGAACCCTTGGTCAGGCCAAAAGAGGTGAAAATAATTACATAAAATGGGATGGGAGCACCAATATGGTATTAGTATACGGCAGATCTCATAATGTGGTATAAGTACTAGTATAAAATACTAGTAAAAATGTTATAATACTAGTAAAAATTTTTATAATACTAATCTAAATGTTATAATACTAGTAACATTTTTTATAATACTAGTGAAGTAATGTTATAATACTGGTCTAAATGTCATAATACTAGTCTAAATGTTATGATACTAGTCAATAAATGTTATACTAGTAAAGAAATTTTATATTACTAGTCTAAATGTTAAAATACTAGTGAAGTAATGTTATAATACTAGTCTAAATGTTATGATACTAGTCAATAAATGTTATACTAGTAAATAAATGTTATAATACTAGTCTAAATGTTATGATACTAGTCAATAAATGTTATACTAGTAAAGAAATGTTATATTACTAGTCTAAATGTTAAAATACTAGTGAAGTAATGTTATAATACTAGTCTAAATGTTATAATACTAGTGAAGTAATGTTATAATACTGGTCTAAATGTTATAATACTAGTGAAGTAATGTTATAATACTGGTCTAAATGTTATAATACTAGTAAAGAAATGTTATATTACTAATTTAAATGTTAAAATACTAGTCTAAATGTTATAATACTGGTCTAAAAGTTATACTACTAGTCTAAATGTTATGATACTAGTAAAGTAATGTTATAATACTAGTCTAAAAGTTATAATACTAGTCTGAATGTTATAATACTAGTGAAGTAATGTTATAATACTGGTCTAAATGTTATAATACTAGTCTAAATGTTATAATACTGGTCTAAATGTTATGATACTAGTAAAGTAATGTTATAATACTAGTCTAAATGTTGTAATACTAGTGAAGTAATGTTATGATACTGGTCTAAATGTTATAATACTGGTCTAAATGTTATAATACTAGTCTAAATGTTATAATACTAGTAAAGAAATGTTATAATACTAGTAAAGAAATGTTATATTACTAGTTTAAATGTTAAAGTATTGATTGGCCACGTCTGATTGGACGATGGGGTGCTGAACAGCCTCGCCATCTCAGTACTGATCCCAGGACCTGATAATATGAGGAGGGTTGCGTCTGATGCAAGATCGTCTGATGTACAACCTGCAGACCGGATCGATCCACTCTGGTGACACCTGAATACAATCTGAGCGCTGGAGCTGTACACAGTGTGGCTTTTCTTTTTTCTTTTTTATCTCTTGGCGTCACGGCGTGAGAAATCGACAGGAGCAAAAATCAAAGCTGAGCTATCCACCACCTGGGACCGTTCTCAGGCCCGGCTGAAAATATCGAGCTTCCTTTGTTAGCATTTCCCATTTCCACACTTTGATTATTGGATTATTTACTGATGTTATCTTCTATTAACAAATATAAACATGTCATTTTATATTCCCATTAATACAGCCAGTGTAACATGATCAAGCACAGACGGGTTTCTAAAACATCTATCACTTAGAATTAAGGCGCCTCAGTAGGAGCATTTTAGGGATCTAAGAATTTAGACATGCCCTCTTCTCAGGAGTGTAGGATGCGCCTGTGTATTGAGAGCCCTCGGTTTTCACACAGACCCAATTTAGCCTAATTTAAGTATACAGGTTCATGAAATCATGAAGCCCGGTGACTAGATCACCTGAGGAGAAACCGTACACACCGGCTCAGATCATAAATTTATTCCTCCAGGGGTTACAGCCCACATGCAGCTAAGCAACCGGCGCTAATAAAAAGCTTTATTCACCTGAGACTCCGGATTTACATCCTGGAAAATAACATTTAAATAAAATAGTGAGTGTTTATCCTGCCTTAATCACTCAAACAAGCTTATATGTCTCAGGATTAAGCCCAGGAGCTCGATCAGAAGTTATTAAAACAACAATAGTGTAAATGAACACATTTGTTTTTATTTCTTAGGCTTGACTGAGCAATTTGTGTGAATGTACTAACACAACTGCTAGTGAATGCTAAGTGTTCAAGTGTCCACTTTCTTTTCAGCATTTTACTGGCATCTCTGAAGTAATTATTAAATAATTTAACTTTTTATAAAGTAGTTGGTCTATAAACAATCATTGGAATTACTGCCTCAACTGCGGTCCCTGCTGGCTGGTCGAGGCGCTGCACAGAGACGGTGAATAATGGATAGCAGTGCATGACTCTTTATACGCGATACTGATCTCTGTGTGACTTGCCTGGTACAGATTGTGTGTTAGGTACGACCCTTCCTGGGCAGGATCGGGGTCGGCAGTAATAGTGGAGATACAACTGGGGAATTGGAAACAACTAAACAGAGAAACAACAGGAATAAATAGAATAGAAGTGAAAGAATCTGGAATATTCACATTGTTTGCAAAAATATTTTGGCGTTATGATATTTTCAATTCAGGACAGAGTTAAAGCTGGAGTGAAATGTTTACAGTGTCAGCGGTCAGTATATTCCTTTCAGCCGACAGCTGTTTTAGTCGTGGGTCTTTCTCTGCGACAAGCTAACACCAATCTGTCTTTAATTAGCACCAAACAAACAAAGTCAACATGTGCACAACCTAACGAGACGTCATAAATCAGTCTGGATTTACTCGACGCGGTCCGGGCGCTAATGCCAAGTTCACACTACACGACTTTCAAGTTGTTCAGATCTCTGTACAGTTCACACTACACGACTGGATCTCTTGTAATCGGCAGTCGTTTAAGTCACGACTGATTGGCGATAGGGGGTCACACACTACACCATCTATCACCAGGAGGAATCTCAGACAAGTCTGTCTGGTCTCCCAAACTACAAAGGGTTTAGTAATACCACGTCCAAAAATGCACGCCAGCAAAAAGCGATCAAAGTTGTTTGTTCACTTATGTGCAGCATAAAAGCAAGAAGGAAAAATAAATTAATCTAAATAAAGGAGTGGATTTGGTTACGAGACCATCAGTGATCGTCTGCTCTGTTCTGTAGTGAGAGAGTTGGAAGTCAAATAAATATTTTTTACAATGCAGCGTGGGTATTGTGGTTTGGCGTAGACGTTAAGGTCACAAATACTGTAAAGCTTGTGTGTGTGTCGATGTATTTTAATATAAACTATACTATGCCCCTGTTCCACATATTTACTTTCCTCCCCCAGGATTTCCCTTCTGTATTTTGCGATCATAACAATTACAACCTGATCGCAACACCTTTCACACTACATGATTTTGAGTCGCAGACAGGTCCAGATATTTAACAAGCTGGATATTTTTTCTTGAGTCTGCGAGCCACTCAAATCAAATTGTTGAACAGTATAGTGTGAACTAGGCATAACACTGCTGTTTAAAGTTCACCACAACAAAACTGACAAACTCCAGGTCAAATCAAATCAAATCCTTTATTAATCAAAATGCAACAAAGAACGCAAAGTAGACATTTTACATGGACAACAAGCAGAAGGACGCTGACATTATTTTTTTTTAACAATAAAAAAAAAAAAAACTGTAGAAGACAGATCTGAGTGTCACTAACCATACAAACAATTCAACACGAATACATCTACAGATCTGAGAACTGCTCGATCACGATGTAGGACCATACAGAGACAGATAGATGTTGGATCAGACCCATAACAGCAAGGTCAAGTCCAACACCAAGTCTGATCCAAGATGACTGTGTAAAACACGGACAAGTATTAAAATCACAGTAGATTTTTCCTGCTGGACTCGATGTTGTGGCGTCATTTATCCCCGTAGTTAAAATTGATCTTACTTTATAAAATAACTTTAAGACAACTGATCGTAGAGCAGCCAAAAGTACAGAGTACTTAAAGTATAGAGCAATTATGGACAGAGTCAGAAAAGTACAGTGTTAGCATCGGTTCATTTTATTCATTTTGATCAAGGGTGCTTGGCTCTCTGGTTTATAGACACACGCCTCGAACCAGAGACCAAAGATGCCGTTTTTACTCGACTCACCACAGTAAAAAACTCATATTAACTCACGGCACCATGTGACTTAAAAATATAAACATATAAATGATCCAATTACACACACACAAACAAGCGGAATGCAAACAAAATTATGGTACTAAAAACTAACAGATCAGTGTCTGTTGGATTTTACACCATTTGGCAACCACGACTGGTCCGTTTCACCAGACTAGCCCAAAAACTGTGCATTAATGGTATATTTTAGTACATCTAGATACATCTAGACTTTTTTTTATGACCAATTTGCTTCTGTTGCCAGTTGTTGTATGAGTTTATTGAGAATCATGTTTTTGGTGCCACGCTGGATTTTACACCATTTGGCAACCACGGCTTATCCGTTTCACCAGTCTAGCCAAAAAGTTTAAGTTTAGGCACAGGTTTGTTTTAAAATCTGTGCATTAATAGTATATTTTAGTACATTACACAGATTATTTTAGGACCAGTTTGCTTCTGTTGCCCAGTGTTGTGTGAGTTTATGAGAAACACGTTTTTGGTTCCACGCTGGATTTTACACCATCTGGCAACCACCGCTGGTTAGTTTTACCAAACCAGCCAAAAGATGTTAGGTTTAGGCACCTGTTTGTTTTAAAATCTGTGCATTAATGGTATATTTTATGACCAATTTGCTTAAGGGGCAACATTCTTTTCATCATGCATAGTCATGACACTCGGACAAGCAAGCAGACATTTCTATAGAGCCACTGATGAGTTTCAAAAAATAATAAAGGAAAAAAATACAGAAAACAAGAACACATTTGCATTTTCTGTTAGTTTAGATTCAGTAAGTTTCATAAACAGTGTTTTAGTACAAAAGAACAAGTCGAATGAATCTAAGGACTTAAAATAAAGACACTAACACAATAAAGAAGTAAAACCTGATAAGAATTTATACTGGAAAGACTTCCAACTAATATTAGTGCACTAATCTGATATAAAATATTAGAGAACTAAGTCTCTACAAATAAATAAATACGTGTATAACTGAATATCTCTAAATAAGTTAGTCTGGAGTGTTAGTTTAACAGTTTGATTTCTCTAAAACATAAAGCAAAGTGTCTAAACTTCTGTTATAAGCAATTCTGGCTCCATATTAGCATAAAAAAACCAGAAAAATTATATTTTACAACATTTCTTACTGTCTGTCATACAATTCCTTCATCCCCTACACCGACCCCAAATTAAATCCAAAACCTGAACGATCTGCACTGTTTTATAACTATTAAAAAAGAAACTGCACTTGTTTTATACATCCACACACATCAGGAATCCGTCCAGAACACTTTTAACACTGACATCAGATCAAATCCAGCAGCTTCTTCTCTACTGTAAATATTTACTGAATCTAAACGCTGCCACGTCAGATTTTTCTCCAGGTTTAAACAAACTGTATTCAGTTCAGAAAAGCTGGACAAAAACATCCTGCATGGACAAAAGTATTGGGACGCCCTTTCTAATTGTTGAATTCATGTGTTTCAGCCACACCAGCTGCTAACTGGTGTCATAAAACAATCATATAACAGAAATAATATGCTTCAAACTTTGCAGCAACAGTTTAGGGAAGGCCTTTTCCTGTTGAAGCATGAAGAAAAGCTCAACAGCTCTGCAATGAACCGGAACATCATTATCAGCGCCCAGCCATACAAATGCCATCATATTTTGACTGAACAGGCACAAATTCCCACAGACATACTTCAAAGTCTTGCGAGAAGCCTTCTCAGAAGAGCGGCTGTTGTTCTAGCTGAAAAGATCACACAGAGATCACTCTGTTTTTAAAACAGGATGTCCAAATACTTTTGGCCTTATAGTGTATTCATATAACTTAACCCATGATGCCATAACATACACACACACACACACACACACACACACACACACACACAGCTACAGTAATGTTATTTTTTATTGATAAACGAGGCACTAAAAGTTTAAACTTGTTAACGTTTGTCTGCAAAGTAAATATAAAGACGTGATATTCAGCTCTATCTAGCGTAGAGCTTTGGGCTATCAAACGGAAGATTGTGGGTTCGAATCCCAGTTCTGCCAAGCAGCTATGAGCAAGGCCCTTAACCCTGCCTGCTCTGGGGCGCTGACCCTCCGCTCTGACCCCAGCTTCCTCAAGTCACAGAGTAAAAAAGTCACAGAGATCCCGAGATGGTTCTGGTGAGGTTCCGGTTCGGTTAAATTCAAACAGGTGGAAAGAATTACTTATATATTATATATACTGTATATTATAATACACTGCTATGTATCGTACGGCCATTTCGCCAATCGTGCCGTGCTAGGCATTTTGTTGACCGCAGCGAATGCAGACGGCTAACGGATATTCTTGTTTATTCAAACGGAATAACTGCAGCGTAGAACAAGCACAACGAATCTGCAGCTACACTGAGACTATCGCTCACACACACACACATACACACATGTAACAAACAATGCAGGTAAAAAAACAAAACTAATTATAAAAAATGGTGGAAAATAATTGGAATGTTTTGGCCGATTATAATACAACAAAATGTGAAATAAACGGGAGAATAATCCATCCCGGTGTGTTTCTATAACCTGCCTTCATCCCAGCGTCTCTCCCTCGTGGTTGGTTTTCCATTTTAACGGCGGGGGAACGCGACGAACTACACAGACAGAGCACGGAGATCTACATCAGCAGGTTAACAGGGAGGAAACGAACGTTTGTCTGTTTTTTATTTGTGCGCAGGAGGGTTTGCAGACGGTCCTCGACGTCCTCACGATTGCTGAGGTACGACCTCCATGAACTTCTGGCACGTCGCCGTGGCGGAGACTGGAAAATAATAAAAAAAATCAGGTCAGAGATACACCGATCAGGCATAACATTATGACCACCTTCCTAGCCAGCCTTCGCTCCCCACGTGCATCAGTGAGCCTTGGCCACCCATGACCCTGTCGCCGGTTTACCACTGTTCCTTCCTTGGACCACTTTTGATAGATACTGACCCCTGCAGACACACCCCACAAGAGCTGCAGTTTTGGAGATGCTCTGACCCAGTCGTCTAGCATCACAATCTGGCCCTTATCAAACTCGCCCAGATCCTCACGCTCGCCCATTTTTCCTGCTTCTAACATCAACTTTGAGGATAAAATGTTCACTCGCTGCCTAATATATCCCCCCCACTAACAGGTGCCGTGATGAAGAGATAATCAGTGTTATTCACTTCACCTGTCAGTGGTCATAATGTTATGCCTAGTCGGTGTATATAGATACTTTATTGATCACTAAGGAAATTAATAAACTATCATTATTTTAACAAAATAAATACACTAGAATAAATCAAGTAACAGCGATGGAAAGGAAATCCGCTGCAGAGATCCAGGTTTGAATATGAGCTGTGCTATCGCCCGGCTGGGCATCCACACAGACATGATCTGCTCTGGTCTGATATGCCTGATGTGACCCGAACCAGAATAAAGCAGCTGATGAAAATGAAATGTCTGTTTTACCAGCGCTTTATCCTGGTCAGGGTGGCGGTGGGTGCAATTCACTGGATAGGAAACACCCTGGACAGGTCGCCAGTCCATCACAGGGCAAACACACACACACACACACACACACACACACACCTAGGTGCAATTTTGGACTTTGGACTGTGGGAGGAAACCAGAGCTCCTGGAGGAAACCAAGACAGACACCGGGAGAACATGCAAACTCCACACAGAGAGGACCCGGACCGGTCCACTCGGGAATCGAACCCAGACCCTACTTGCTTTGAAGTGACAGTGTGACATCTTCCAGCTACACGCCCATGATAAGGTCTGAAGCTTAAACACAAGACTAACGGCTTTGTGTGCGCGTCTGTAATATTTCAGAAGTGAGAAGTCACTCACAGATTAGGTTCAGGAGCCATTTGGGTTTGTTCTTCCACCAGACCCCGAAGAAATAGACGGGAACGCCGGTGATGATGATCCCGAACCCGATTCCACACTCGGCCGGAGTTTTCCAGATGGAGACGATGATGAGGAACAGACACGCCAACACGAACGAGATCGGCAACAGGATGTTCACCTGCCAAAGAAGAGAAACGGTTCATGCACTATATGGCCAAAAGTATTTGGACACCCATAATAATGATTGAGTTCATGTAGTTGTTTCTGCCACATCCATTACTAATAGTTGGAAAATGATATAAGGTAAATGATATGCTGAAAGATGAAAAACATGGTTTGACTAGTTCAGTGCCCTGGTCTCAACCCAACTGAACACCGAGTTGGCTGACTGTCAAACAAATGGGCACAAATCCCCACAGACACACTCCACAGTCTTGTAGAAAGGCTTCCCACATAAGTGGATGATATTAAAGCTACGAAGGAGCTGTAGTGCCTTCCACTCTTCTGGACAGGCTTTCTGCAAGATTCTGAAGTGAGTCTGTGGGAATTTGTGCCCATTCAGTCAACAGAGCTTTCATATGGGGTTTGAATTCATCCAGACGGTCCTTCCCTAAAGTGTTATCACATATATTTTATACAAGTCAGCATGGCTCTACAGGTAAGATCTGGGCTTTGAATATTCGCAGTGCTATCAGCCTGCAGGGCATCTGCACAGACATGATTGGTTCTGTCCGGTCTAGCCACTGGGGGGTGCTGTGGCCACCTGAAATCTAGATCCTGGAGCAGCCAAGTCAATATTTATTTAGGGTGTCCAGATACTTTTGGTCATACCCCAGTCTCCCGAGGAACACAGTCTCCAACTTTGCGAGCGCGGTCGTAAATTTTCCGCCACCTTTAATGAGAACAAGCCACCAGCGGCTCCTCTGGTGGCCCCAGACTGGGCCCATACGGAGACGGGGGGGATGATAATAAACAACTGAGCGAACACAATGGATGAGGGAGGCGAAGGAGGAAAGAATGTACCCCCAGAGCAAAGGCCGAGGAAGAGGGGGGTACTTCAAAGAACCCAGCTAACCCACTCCAATACCGGCCTCAAGCAGAGGCCAATAAGAACGGGGTATTGTGTGGAAGTCCCGCCCACGGCTCACCTTGATTGGCCGTTCCAGCTCAGGCTTTTTGTAGCGCAGCCACATCATGCCGATGATTGCCAGGGCGATGCAGAGCCAGTTGAAGAAGCTGAAGAAGTTGATGACGGAGAAGATGTCGTTGGAGAAGGCGTAGAGCAGAGTCATCAAGCACTGAGGAACAAACACGACAGGAGAGACGAGTCAAAAATATAAGGACAGCACGAAAAATGCAGTAATTGCTCCCTGGCAGATTAGGTTATTTAACAGTGTGTATTTACAGTACCAGTCAAAAGTTTGGACATACCTTCTCTTCAGTGGTTTTTCTTGATTATTTTTATTTTCAACATTGTAGATTAATAATGAAGACGTCCAAACTATGAAGGAACACGTATGGAATTATGTAGTGAACAAAAAAATGTTAAACAAACCAGAATATGTTTTATATTTTACCAACTCTACCTCTGCACAGCACAACTGATGGTCTCAAACACATTAAAAAAGCAAGAAATTCCAGAAATTAACTCTAGACGAGGCACAAACGTTAATTGAAAACCGTTCCAGGTGGCACCTCATGAAGCTGATTGAGAAAATGTCAAAAAGTGTGCAAAGCTGTCATCAGAGCAAAAGATGGCTACTTTAAAGAATATAAAATATAAAACATATTCTGGTTTGTTTAACACTTTTTTTGTGTACTACATAATTCCATATGTGTTCCTTCATAGTTTGAATGTCTTCATTATTAATCTACAATGTTGAAAATAAAAAAAAAATCAAGAAAAACCACAGGAATGAGAAAGTGTGTCCAAACTTTTGACTGGTAGTGTACATGGACCCCCACCACAGACTTTCTCCAAGATTTTGAAAGATCTCTGTGGGAATTTGTGCCCATTCTGTCAATAATTCATCCCAACAGGTGTTCAGTGGGGTCGTACTATAACAGGAAGGGTCCTTCCTTAAACTGTTTTCACAATACTGGATTCATATACGAGGCAGTTATCGTTCACTGCGGGAAAAAACCAGCGCGACAGGAAAGACGAGTCAAAAAAAATAAGGACAGCTCAAAAAAGAAACTGCAGTGGTGTGAAAAAGTAATCGCCCCCTATCAGATTAGATTATTTGCCGTCCGCCGCAACACAAACTGCTCATTTCGGGTCTCGCCACGTCACCACCGGGTTCGAGTCAAGATTCAAAATAGAAAATCAAGTCTGCCTTTTCATACACGACATGGTCAAAAGTATTCGGACACTGTTTTAACTTTTGGGAAGGCTTTGCACTAGATTTCGGAGTGTGCCTGTGGGATTGCACAAACCGGATGGCATGTTTATTAAAAAAGCCATACTAGAACAAAGGGTAACGACCTTCCCCAAACTGCTGGTACATATTTAGAGGCATGAAATTTATTTTATGGTCTGACAGGAACGGGTGTGTCCGAAATATCTGAACTCAGAAATGACGTTAGCTTCAGCTCATGGACAGATGACCTTACATTCAATTGTGTGTGTGTGTGTGTGTGTGTGTGTGGACTATAAAGTTTAGCTCCTCAGGCTCTTACAGTGAAGATGAGCGAGGGCAGAGGGGTGAGCAGGTTCGGGTGGATCATGGACAGCAGGCTGGGAAGATGACCTTCACGCGACCCCACGAAGAACAACCTGACCGAAGACAGAACAACACAGACGAGGCTGTTAAGCAGAGATTTGGAAACACACACAAACACACACACTGCAAATTCCTGTTACAGTATTTGGACACCCGACCCGGCAGTGGTATCTCAATGGTTAAGGTACTGAACTAGTAATCAAAAGGTTGCTGGTTCAAGCCTCACCACCGCCAAGTTGCCACTGTTGGGCCCCTAAGCAAGGCCCTTAATTGCTCAAACTGTATCAGTCATAACTGTAAGTCATAAGTAAATGTCAAAACAGAGTGACCACTGGGACCTTTTCAGCTAGATAAACATCCACTCAAGATTTGGAAGTACGCCTGTGGGAATTTGTGCCCGTTCAGTCAAAACATGACTGCATTCTAGTTCTAGTTCTAGTTCATCCCAGAGCTGTTGAGTGGTGCTGAGGTCAGGGCTCTGTGCAGGACACGGCCTTCCCTAAACTGTTGCTCTAAAGTTGGAGGCATATCATTTCCTTTATACTGTATAAGTGATTTATTACACCTGTTAGCAACTGTTCAGGCTTAAACACATGAACTCAGTAATTAGAAGGGGCGTCCCAATACTTTTGTCCATGTAGTGTGTGTACCTGGATGACGTGAACAGTGAGCCGTTGACGGATCCGAAGCAGGAAAGTCCCACAAACACCGGGATGATCCACGCCATGGGGCCCAGGTGGTAGTTCCCAAAATCCTAAAGATAAAAAAAAACACCACACATATGGTGTAATGATATACACGTTTTATTATGCGATACATATCCTCATTGTATGCTGCATGTATGTGTGTGTGTGTGTGTGTGTGTGTGTGTACACATGCCTGGATCAGACTGGTCAAAGGAACAGATGCATATGAACACAAGACCACCGTATCAGAAATATCAAATAATAATACTATCTGTATTATAACAGATGTGTGTGTGAGTGTGTGTGTGTGTGTGTGTGTGTACGCACCACAGCAACAGCCTCAGAGTTGAGCATCTCCTCAGGACTGAGGGTGGTGAAGTACGCCAGGTTGGTGAGAACGTAGACGATGGTGACGATGGGCAGAGAGATGATGATGGCACGCGGCAGGTTTCTAACACACACACACACACACACACACGCGTTAGTGCTGTCACACAGTCAGATCATTCAAAATGTTCGCTATTGCTCAGTCGTACTTACTTGTACGGCTCGATCATTTCCTCCGTTACGAAATTCAAATAATTCCTGAAGAACAAAAAACAAAAACAGAAAATTAATGTCGAGGGTTCGAATCCCTAGAGGAGCATCAGCCAGTCGGGCATCTGCGTATAGACATGATCGACTGTGTCTGATGAAGAAATGGCTGGCCAAAGCCTCACGATAAACTGGCGTCCTCTTCGGGGTGTTACTACATCACACATGGTGACTCCGGAAAGCCGGACCCACCTGGACCCTGACCAGGATAGAGCTGTGGTGAAATATTTCTTCTTTATTAAAAACTCATGTGATGCTGGAGCTTCTTCCAAAACATGAACTATGTTGAAGAGATACATGGATGCAGAAAGAGTTGAATGCGCTGGTGCACCACCTACAGAACCCAGGTTTAAACCCGGCGTCTGAGGGTCGAGAAGCCGAAAGTATCTGGACGCCTGACTATAAATCGTGATCGTTTTAGCTTTGTACAAGACTTTGAAGTATGGCTGTGGGAATTTGTGCCTGGTAAGTCAAAACATGACAGCGTCTGTATGGCTGGGCACTGATGTGGTTCCAATTCATCCCAGAGCTGTTGAGAGGGGCTGAGGTCATGCTGGAAGAGGTAAGGGCCTTCCCTAAAGTGTTATTACAAATTGGAAGCATAGAATTGATTCATTACACCTGTTAGCAACTGGAATAAGAAGGGGCGCCCCAGCCATACAAATGCACTCATGTTTTGTCTGAATGGGCACAAATTCCCACAGACATACTTCTCAAAAGAGCGGCTGTTGTTCTAGCTGATAAGATCACACAGAGTTTGTTTTTAAAATGGGCCGGTCAGGCGTCCGAATACTTTGGGCCGTATGGAAGAGAGAACCTACCAGCCTCCGTAGGCGAACAGTCCGCTGTAGAGCGCCAGGCCGATTTTGCCGAAATCGCCGTTGGACCCTTTGAAGGAGTTCTCGGGCAGGAGCGCCACGGTGTCACCTGAGGAGCGGCGAGAGACACAACATGACATTTACTATCGGTGACGAACAGCACGGCGTGAGACGTCCACGGCGCACAAAGAACCTCCCGGAGAGCGGCCAGACCCTGGCGGTCGCTCCGAGAGACGCGTGATCTACGGTGGGCGCGGGGGTACAGGGGCAGCGACGTGAGAATGTCAGAGACAAAAGAGCTGCGAGGGATTGGCATTCTTTATCCCGGGCGCCAGCAGACTTGCTGAATCGACTGCTCGAGCAGTGTTGTTTTGGACAGGGGCGTCCTGGGAAAAGCAGGGGCGAGAACGGTCCAACATCCCTCCAACTCATCACCAGTGTTGGGAATTTCTCCCATCATGCACTTATGCTAAATCTAAATATGCCAGACTAGGAGAACAACGAAAGATCAAAGGTGGATCTTTCTCATGACATTTTGAAGTACAGCGGTACCTTATAACTCGACGCCCCTTAACCTGATCAGCGTGTGAATATGAGCTGAATCTGCATCAGTGCGGAATAAGCGTCAGATCCAGGGTTACAGCTCCACATGTATCTGTGTTTATCTGGATTCTCCTCCCTGTTTCACTTTTAAACTTGTGTTACAGCTCCAGCTTCTGAGAAATGGTGAGAATCAGAATCAGCTTCTCCCAGAGTCTAAAACGCTTCTGGTTGAAAATAAAGCTTAACGTGGTTTAATGTAGTAAAAGAAGGAGACAGGAGCACTAAACTTCTCTTCATTATTACTGCTCATAAGTTCCTCCACTAATCATATTCCTCACTCGCTGTTTTACTACAATAAGTCACGGTGAGTTTTGTGCACCGTCGTCACAGCAAATATCGCAGAAGCGGTTTTGTCTCTTCTCGTGTGAATGCGCCGGTGCTGAAGGGAATACGGTATTCCAAGATCAAGCATCTCCACCACTAAGAAGCGTCAGGAAACAATAAAGAAGTAAATGTTTTATAAAGTGCAGCTTTTATTGTATTTTTATTGATGTTTAACTGTTTGTAATTGTATTTCAGTGTGTTTATACTATATTTGTGTTATTTTCAGTGTTTAAGTGTCAAAAACAACCTCATTATTTTACGAGACTAAAATATCTGCAGCTCCACGGGACCATGGACGCATTAACAGGTTTCCCAAACATCCTTATGGGGAAAAATACCTCGAAACTCAACATCTGTAAAACTCGACGTTACTCCCAGAACCGATTGAGGTTGAGTTTCGAGGTACCGCTGTATATCTGTGGGGAGTTTGTGCCCTATCGGTCAAAACGTAGATGTTACGGTTCATTACGAAGCCGTTCCGTAGGGGGCGAAATCTGGAGTTGCACAGGGGCCTTCCCTAAACTGTTGCTGCACATTTGGAAGCATAAAATCTCCTTTATATGAATGATGTATTACTCCTCTTAGCACCTGTCGTGCCTGAAACACATACATTAAAAATTAGAAGGGGCGTCCCTATACTTTTGCCCATACAGGATGCAAAAGTCGAGGGGTGTGAATACTTTCTGAAGCTATGGTCAGTTCCACAGACGTGAAAGTCATCTGACCGGCGTGGAGTGAATGAACAGAGGAACGTGTGGGTGGCACACGAGGGAAAGAAATTCGGAGAAGCTCATGTGACACTCGAGTGTGATCAGCGGTGTGATTGTGGGGCCCCGGGGCCGAGGGGCACATGATGCAGGAGAGGAAATGTGTGAGGGATATAGCCTGAGAGAAACCGACTAAACACACACACACACACATACTGACCGCACAATGTATAGCAACCTCATATTTTGTGTAACTAAGAGAGCAGCTTGTTTGTTTACACTGGTGTAAATACTTAGTATTGATGGAAACGCGCAGATCTCCTTTTTTTCTTTTATTTTTTCTCCTGTTTTATTGTCTTCCGCTGCTGGAGACCCTGATCACGCCCGAGGAGGGTATATTCACCTGCCCCATGCCCCCTCCGACACATGTGCAGTGCCGTGACCCCTTTTTATTCGCTCGTACCTCACCGGATTCGCACAAGTGCTGATCTCCATGCCCCTCCACTTCTGTACAGGTGCCTCCAGCTACTAACCTGGGTTGTAACACAATGTCGAAGACCCCGCCCACTTTTTAGTCCGGCCTTTCCCACCCAGCAGGCACTAGGGGGCGCCCAGACGACCGGTAGCAGAGCTGAGATTCGAACTCGCGGAGCTTGCTAGCGAAATGTCTTTTTTTATTTCCTGGGTTTGTTTTACATGACCTTCAAATGGGCGCTCAGGTGGCGCGGTGGTCCGTTACACCAGCTTACCAACACTGGGACCCGGGTTCAGATCTAACATGTTAAGTGTCTTGTTATAAACCTGGTTTATTTTCTGTTTGGCATGCAGTGTGGTGGAAGTCCAACTCTAAGAAGACTGACAGTAACAGCACAGGAAGTTCTTTTATGTCCGTTTGATGTTTTAGCACACGTTTGCTAATATTAGCACATATCAACTTCCTGTTTGGCAGATTCTGAGCTGTTTGGGTAAACGGCTCCCTGATCCCAGTTTTCAGCTGCAGCACGACAGTTAGTCCTGGAACAACCCGGGGTTTAGCGTAATAACAACCCTGAGATCATCCAGGATCCAACCTGCTGAAGATCTGAGCCGGGGTTTATGGGACGCTTGTTAGTAATTGATGGGATTTGTGCTTCCCTTTCATTCTTAAGAACCTAAAGTAAAAGTAAAGTCAGCTAAAGCTAACACACACACACACACACACACACACACACACACACGTCTGGTACCTGAACAAACACCTGTAGGTGCGCTGGTGGTTCTGTACTGAATAAAACATGGAGGTTTCACGTTACGTTCACGCTGAGAGACCGTAGTGCTGCTTTCTTACAGCATGGAAACCTCTGTGTCCATCCATCCATCCATCCACCAATCTATCTGTCCATCCATCCATCCATCCACCAATCTATCTGTCCATCCATCCATCCATCCACCAATCTATCTGTCCATCCATCCACCAATCTATCTGTCCATCCATCCATCAATCTATCTGTCCATCCATCCATCAATCTATCTGTCCATCCATCCATCAATCTATCTGTCCATCCATCCATCCACTAATCTATCTGTCCATCCATCCATCCGTCCATCCATCCATCCATCCATCTATCTGTCCGTCCGTCCGTCCATCCATCCATCCATCCATCTATCTGTCCATCCATCCACTAATCTATCTGTCCATCCATCCATCCATCTGTCCATCCATCCATCCATCCATCTATCTGTCCATCTATCTGTCCATCCATCCATCAATCTATCTGTCCATCCATCCATCCATCCATCTATCTGTCCATCCATCCATCCACTAATCTATCTGTCCATCCATCCATCCATCTATCTGTCCATCCATCCATCCATCTATCTGTCCATCCATCCATCCATCTATCTGTCCATCCATCCATCCACTAATCTATCTGTCCATCCATCCATCCATCCATCTATCTGTCCATCCATCCATCCACTAATCTATCTGTCCATCCATCCATCCATCCATCTATCTGTCCATCCATCCATTCATCCATCCATCTGTCTATCCATCCATCCATCCATCTATCTGTCCATCTATCCATCCACTAATCTATCTGTCCATCCATCCATCCATCCATACATCTATCTGTCCATCCATCCATTCATCCATCTATCTGTCCATCCATCCATCCATCTATCTGTCCATCCATCCATCCACTAATCTATCTGTCCATCCATCCATCTATCTGTCCATCCATCCATCCACTAATCTATCTGTCCATCCATCAATCTATCTGTCCATCCATCCATCCACTGTCCTGATTTGGATACGCCTAATTTCCCTACACACACGTGCTATAGGTCTCAGGCATGAACACCATGCAAAGTTGATATGATACGCTCTCTGTGTTCCTCCACCACCTTCAGCATGACTTCCAATTCTGGATAATTACAGTGAAAGTAACAGCTTGTGGTGGGGCTTGAACCGGCAACCTTCTAAAACCTAGTCCATGTTCTGTCGTCAACTGAAAGCTTAACCAGCCTGGTGGCACATCTCAGTCTTATGCAAAAGTTTTAACACCCCGTTCACCTTCCACGTTTTACTGCACACGGTCCTGCACCATGTTTACATATTTCTGATTAATCTGGAATATCGGACGCAAAAAAAATGACCACAGGCTGCTTATTTCCATTTCATTTCCATCAAACGCTTCATACTGGTCGGGATTGTGTCAGTTCCAGTCTCACCCAGAAACACAGACATAGACAATCGTGTCCGGCTGATAGCACAGCCGAGATTCGAACCCGGATCTCAGCAGGTTATGAGCTAGATCATGGGCTAGGGTTCACCTGATGACCAGACGCGCCCCTCACACCAAAATGATATGTGCTAACTGCACAGACAGACCCGAGTGTGTGTGTGTGTGTGTGTGTGTGTGTATGCGTGTTGCGTGTTCCTGGTACCCGTGTGTATGTGTGATATGTGTGTTTCTGTGAAATAACCTACAGGTGTGACTTTGTATATCCATGGTGTGTGTGTGTGTGTGTTTGTGTGTGTGTTCCTGGTATTCCATTTGCTGTGTGTGTGTGTGTGTGTGTGTTTCTAAGAAATGACCAATAGGTGCGACTTTGTGTCTATGTGGAGTGTGTGTGTGTTTCTAAGAAATGACCAATAGGTGCGACTTTGTGTCTATGTGGAGTGTGTGTGTGTTTCTGTGATAGTCTGGTTGTATGTGAGGTGCAGGCATGTGTGCGTTTCAGTGAAATGACCTATTTGTGCAACATTGTGTCTATATGTGTGTGTGTTCCTGGTACTCTGTGTGTGTTTCTGTGATAGTCTGGTTGTGTGTGTGTGTGTGTGTGTGTTTCTGTGACACTCTGGTTGTGTGTGTGTGTGTGTGTTTCTGTAATATTCTGGTTGTGTGTGTGTGTGTGTGTGTGTGTTTCTGTGACACTCTGGTTGTGTGTGTGTGTGTGTGTGTGTTTCTGTGACACTCTGGTTGTGTGTGTGTGTGTGTGTGTGTGTTTCTGTGACACTCTGGTTGTGTGTGTGTGTGTGTGTTTCTGTAATATTCTGGTTGTGTGTGTGTGTTTCTGTGACACTCTGGTTGTGTGTGTGTGTGTGTGTTTCTGTAATATTCTGGTTGTGTGTGTGTGTTTCTGTGACACTCTGGTTGTGTGTGTGTGTGTGTGTTTCTGTAATATTCTGGTTGTGTGTGTGTGTGTGTGTGTGTTTCTGTGACACTCTGGTTGTGTGTGTGTGTGTGTGTGTGTTTCTGTGATAGTCTGGTTGTGTGTGTGTGTGTGTGTGTGTTTCTGTGACACTCTGGTTGTGTGTGTGTGTGTGTGTTTCTGTAATATTCTGGTTGTGTGTGTGTGTTTCTGTGACACTCTGGTTGTGTGTGTGTGTGTGTGTGTTTCTGTGATATTCTGGTTGTGTGTGTGTGTGTTTCTGTGATACTTTGTGTGTGTAAAGTGTGTGTTCTTGTGATAGTCTGGTTGCGTGTGTGTGTGTGTGTGTGTGTTTCTGTGATATTCTGGTTGTGTGTGTGTGTGTGTGTTTCTGTAATATTCTGGTTGTGTGTGTGTGTGTGTGTGTTTCTGTGACACTCTGGTTGTGTGTGTGTGTGTGTGTTTCTGTAATATTCTGGTTGTGTGTGTGTGTTTCTGTGACACTCTGGTTGTGTGTGTGTGTGTGTGTTTCTGTGATATTCTGGTTGTGTGTGTGTGTGTTTCTGTGATACTTTGTGTGTGTAAAGTGTGTGTTCTTGTGATAGTCTGGTTGCGTGTGTGTGTGTGTGTGTGTGTGTTTCTGTGATATTCTGGTTGTGTGTGTGTGTGTGTGTGTGTTTCTGTAATATTCTGGTTGTGTGTGTGTGTGTGTGTGTTTCTGTGACACTCTGGTTGTGTGTGTGTGTGTGTGTTTCTGTAATATTCTGGTTGTGTGTGTGTGTGTGTTTCTGTGATATTCTGGTTGTGTGTGTGTGTGTGTTTCTGTGATATTCTGGTTGTGTGTGTGTGTGTTTCTGTGATATTCTGGTTGTGTGTGTGTGTGTTTCTGTAATATTCTGGTTGTGTGTGTGTGTGTTTCTGTAATATTCTGGTTGTGTGTGTGTGTGTTTCTGTGACACTCTGGTTGTGTGTGTGTGTGTTTCTGTAATATTCTGGTTGTGTGTGTGTGTGTGTGTTTCTGTGACACTCTGGTTGTGTGTGTGTGTGTTTCTGTAATATTCTGGTTGTGTGTGTGTGTTTCTGTGACACTCTGGTTGTGTGTGTGTGTGTGTGTGTTTCTGTAATATTCTGGTTGTGTGTGTGTGTGTGTGTGTTTCTGTGACACTGGTTGTGTGTGTGTGTGTGTGTTTCTGTGACACTGGTTGTGTGTGTGTGTGTGTGTTTCTGTAATATTCTGGTTGTGTGTGTGTGTGTGTGTGTTTCTGTGACACTGGTTGTGTGTGTGTGTGTGTGTTTCTGTGACTCTGGTTGTGTGTGTGTGTGTGTGTTTCTGTAATATTCTGGTTGTGTGTGTGTGTGTTTCTGTAATATTCTGGTTGTGTGTGTGTGTGTGTGTGTGTGTGTGTGTGTGTGTTTCTGTGACACTCTGGTTGTGTGTGTGTGTTTCTGTGACACTCTGGTTGTGTGTGTGTTTCTGTGACACTGGTTGTGTGTGTGTGTGTTTCTGTAATATTCTGGTTGTGTGTGTGTGTGTGTGTTTTTCTGTGACACTCTGGTTGTGTGTGTGTGTTTCTGTAATATTCTGGTTGTGTGTGTGTGTGTTTTTCTGTGACACTGGTTGTGTGTGTGTGTGTTTCTGTAATATTCTGGTTGTGTGTGTGTGTGTGTTTTTCTGTGACACTGGTTGTGTGTGTGTGTGTTTCTGTAATATTCTGTTTGTGTGTGTGTGTGTTTCTGTAATATTCTGGTTGTGTGTGTGTGTGTGTGTGTTTCTGTGACACTCTGGTTGTGTGTGTGTGTTTCTGTGACACTCTGGTTGTGTGTGTGTTTCTGTGACACTCTGGTTGTGTGTGTGTGTGTTTCTGTAATATTCTGGTTGTGTGTGTGTGTGTTTTTCTGTGACACTGGTTGTGTGTGTGTGTGTTTCTGTAATATTCTGGTTGTGTGTGTGTGTGTGTTTTTCTGTGACACTGGTTGTGTGTGTGTGTGTTTCTGTAATATTCTGTTTGTGTGTGTGTGTGTTTCTGTGACACTCTGGTTGTGTGTGTGTGTTTCTGTGACACTCTGGTTGTGTGTGTGTGTGTTTCTGTAATATTCTGGTTGTGTGTGTGTGTGTTTCTGTAATATTCTGGTTGTGTGTGTGTGTGTGTTTTTCTGTGACACTGGTTGTGTGTGTGTGTGTTTCTGTAATATTCTGTTTGTGTGTGTGTGTGTGTGTTTTTCTGTGACACTGGTTGTGTGTGTGTGTGTGTGTTTCTGTGACACTCTGGTTGTGTGTGTGTGTTTCTGTGACACTGGTTGTGTGTGTGTGTGTTTCTGTGACACTGGTTGTGTGTGTGTGTTTCTGTGACACTGGTTGTGTGTGTGTGTGTGTGTGTGTTTCTGTGACACTGGTTGTGTGTGTGTGTTTCTGTGACTGGTTGTGTGTGTGTGTGTGTGTTTCTGTGACACTGGTTGTGTGTGTGTGTGTGTGTGTGTTTCTGTGACACTGGTTGTGTGTGTGTGTGTGTGTTTCTGTGACACTGGTTGTGTGTGTGTGTTTCTGTGACACTGGTTGTGTGTGTGTGTGTGTGTGTTTCTGTGACACTCTGGTTGTGTGTGTGTGTGTTTCTGTAATATTCTGGTTGTGTGTGTGTGTGTTTCTGTAATATTCTGGTTGTGTGTGTGTGTGTGTTTCTGTAATATTCTGGTTGTGTGTGTGTGTGTTTCTGTAATATTCTGGTTGTGTGTGTGTGTGTGTTTCTGTGACACTCTGGTTGTGTGTGTGTGTGTGTGTGTGTGTGTTTCTGTAATATTCTGGTTGTGTGTGTGTGTGTGTTTGTGTTCTCACTTGTAAAGGACTTAACAGCAGATTATTAAGCATTTGTTTATCTTTACCAAACACACACACACACACACACACAAACTCTTTTTTAACTTAGAAACACAAATGAACACGTGTACACGTGAACACACCCTCAACAGTTCCAAAAGTTTGTGTGAATAAGCAGGAGGTTAATCCTTTTTCTGCAGGATTAGTGCACACACACACACACACACACACACACACACACACACACATTGGTGTATTGGCTTTGTAAAGTATATGAAATTATAATCAGACTACAACTATCCTCATCCTTATCGATAAACAATTTTTTTCATGTGAGTGAATAATTGTGACGCCGCTGACCGACTTCCAGTTGTAATACATGCACTCAAACTGGCCACATTTATACGGGCACAGAGACGTTACCAGCTATAGCCAGTGCTAACGTCTAATGAGGAATTAGGAGGCCGGGCCACAAAGTAAATGACGTTCTAGAAAAATTTACACCGTCGAATAGCCACAATAATTGCTAACAGGAAATTATATGCTTCTGACTTTTAGGGAACAGTTTAGGGAAGGCCGATTCCCAGCATGTTCCAGCATGACTGCACCCCTGTGCACAAAGCAAAGCTCTATACTCCTTTAGACAGCCTTAGAATGAACTGGAACATCAACTGAGATTTTATAGACAGACATCAGAGCCCAGAATTACAAAAGCTCTTTTGAATGAATGGGCACAAGTTCCCACAGACTCTAGGACCGTGTCATGGTGTGGCGAATATGTTACCAGCTGTACCAGGGTGCCACCCGGTCTTAATCTGTTTATTTAGATGTTTTTAGGAAGGCGCGTTTTTCTTTTTTCCTGATGTCGACCTTCTCTTTGTCGGGTTGACCTACATCCTGCCTTTCTTCTGACTCAGCTGCTCTGTGGGCACACCTGAAGCTTAGCAGCTAGGTGTGTGTGCGTGTGTATGTGGAAGGTGTGTTGCATCAGCCGCTCCTGATTGGCCGGGCGGCTCTAACGGCTGCTGATTCACAAATCTCTCACCGCCAGGTTTCAGGTTTTCAGCTCCGTGTGATGACTAACGAGCCAATAATGTAAAACACGGGTAGAATTTGGACCCCGGAGCACAAACCGAACGCCGTGATGAATCGTATTATCTGGGATATTCTGGGTTTTGATCTCTCCGAGTTCGGATCTCAGATCTGCTGCCCGTAGGCTGGGCGCCCCCTAGCGACCACTAGTCTGCTGGGTGGGAAAAGACCGGACTAAAAAGAAAGTGGGCGTGGTCTTCGAGGCAGTGTAAGGACCCTGGTTAGAATCCCGAGGTGACTGTACAGAAGTGGTGATCAGCGCGTGACTCTCCATGCACGAGACCGATTCACCGAAGAACAGGAGAATAAGAAGGCGTCGGTGGAGCGCGCACGCGTCTGCGGGAGGGCGTGTCAGGAGAATATACCCTCCATACGCCATTGGGGTCTCCAGCGGAGGAAGAGGAACTGGAAAAATAATACATAGTAATAGTGAATCATGGAGAAGTAAAACTGAGGTGGTTCGTTTTAGAGAAACTCAACGTGATGCAGCTAACAGAGTTCCACAGAGGCTCAGATAAAAAAAGCGATCGTTGATGTCGGTGCAGAGACCGAGTGTGTGGCGTCTAACCTTTGCCGATCTGCACGAAGCCGATGATGATGATGATTCCCAGGGCGAAGAGCTTGGCGGCGGCGAAGGCGTCCTGCACCCTGGTGGCGGCCCGGACGCTGTAGCAGTTGATGGCGGTCAGTAACACTGCAAACGAAGCAAAACAGAAATGACGATGACGTTTATATTTTAGGCCTATAGCAAACGCTTTTATTTATTCAAAGCGACTTACAGTACATACTGTCTAAGCAATTGAGGGTTAAGGGCCTTGCTTAAGGGCCCAACAGGTGCAACCTGGCAGTAGTGGGTCTTGAACCAGCGACCCTTTAATTACTGGTCCAGTACCGTAACCTCTAGGCTACAACAGAATAAAAGCATACAAAGCAAACTGTATCGACAACACGTTTATTTACGCTATATGACCAAAAGTATTTGGACACCTGACCATGAGCTTGTCAGACATCCCAAACAAAGTGGTCTGTGGGAATTTGTGCATTTCTAATGCCAACTAAAGCCAGGCTAGAAAGCCTCAGTTGATGTTCCGGTTCATCTCAGAGCTGCTGAGTGAGGCTGAAGTAGGGCTGGGCGATATATCGAGATTTTATAAAATATCGATATATTTTCATACGCGATATGAGATAAGACAATATCGCATATATCGATATAGATGTTGCGTTCCAGTTAGATCCGACAGTTCGTCTTTCTCTTCTCCCAGTTAGTCTCTGCACATGTTCACCTGCCCCGCCGCTCTCCCTCACTGCCCCGCCCCTCTCTCCCTCACTGCCCCGCCCCTCTCCCTCACCTGCCCCGCCTCTCTCCCTCACTGAACACAACTCACCCCTCCCCACCGCTTCACCAGTAAGTCCTGCAGGCAGCGATAGCATGGAGACGGATAAAGACATGACAGAAGCTATCGAGGAGGAGCTGCTTACTAAAAAGAATAATAATGACTCTTTTTGGAATTATTTGGAGATGGTTCGAATTCAAAGTGTCAGATGAGCAGCAGAATAATGTATTCTGTAGAGAATGTCGAAAACAAGTCCAGACAAAAGGTTCCAGCTCCGTGTACCTTCATTCGTTTTTCACTTCAAATCCCAAAGTTAAAAAACAAGAAAACGAGTCGTTATTCGTTTCAAAAACCAACACAAGCGCATGCACGCGCTGACATGCACGTATTTACTTCACATTAAGTGTTGAGAAAGTAATAATAACGTAGCGGTGCGTCTCCTGTTGTTCTGACTCTTGTGTTTGTATATGTGATGTGCATATATTTGCTCTATCTGTAAATCCAAAGCGACTTACGGTACTGTTACAGTATACAGTCTGAGCAATTGAGGGTTAGGGGCCTTGCTTAAGGGCCCAACAGCAGCAACTTGGCAGTGGTGGGGCTTGAACCAGTGACCTTCTGACTACTAGTCCAGTACTTTAACCACTAGGCTACAGCTTGCCCTGGAACGAACCAGTTCAGCTAGAACAATAGCTGCTCTTCTGAGAAGGTTTCTTACAAGGTTTTTAAGTAGGTCTGTGGGAATTTGTGCCCATTTATATATAAAGAGGGCAGCATTTCTATGTCTGGGCACTGATGTTGATGTGAGCTGTTGAGTGTGGCTGAGGTCAGGGGTCTGTGCAGGACACTGGAGTTTCTTTATATAGTTTGCTTTGGGCACAGGGGCGCAGTCATGCTGGAACAGGACAGGACCTTCCCTAAACTGCTGCTGCAAAGTCTGAAGCACAGACTCTCCTTTATATATTGAATTGATTGATTAATTTATCCTTTATATAGTTGATTTATTGAAGAGAGAGGTGCATGATCCAATTTTTTTTCATAAGGAACTCAGGCCTGGGCTCACAGTCGACTGACCGAGCTGGTCAGGATGGTAAAGCTGGGTGGCTCTTCCAGGCAAGAAACAGGACGGAACATTCCCCAAACTGTTGCACCAAAGTCAGACGCACACAGTTTCCCTCAACTTCTACCAAACAACCCAAAGTATTAAAACAACACCAGTTTAATATTCCTCCTCCATCGCGCTTCACAGGTGGCTTTGTGAATTCAAGTAGCGTTTTCCAGACATCTGCTGAACCTACAATCGTCCACCGGGCTGCGCAATATTAAAGCACGACTATTAAAGCAGAGCGCTTGCTTTGTGCTGGAACAGCCTTCCCTAAACTGTTGCTGCGTATGAGCTGGAAGCATGTTTTCCTTTATATTAGTGATTTATTACACCTGTTAGTAACTGTTGTGGCTGAAACCTGAATTGAATAATTAAAAGGGGTGTCCAGATACTTTTGTCCATATTGTGTACACTAGATGGGTAATACAGCATCCGTGACATGTGGAACGACAGCCAAGTGACGTACACACACACACACACACACACACACACACACACAGCTCTTGTAAACGTCAGCGACACGAAACAGACGTCAGCACGATCAGGTAACACATATAATGGAGCAGAGCCGCCGCAGGTAAACAACTAGACCGGCAGAGCGAGGTCACGCCTAGAAGCGGTGCGTCTCACCGGCTTCACAGAGACGCCCGAGAAACTTCCCGCCAGCCTTGCATCATCCAACTGCAGCACGGCATGATGGGTGTTAAGCAAATCCTCTAATCCTCACATCCTTCGCCAGATACAAATGAGAAACAGACGTGTGCCGCCCCCTGTGGCGCACCCTGTGGCGCACGGTACCCATCATGTGGTATCATCAAAACACATGGGTTCGATTTATGGAACACGACTATGAGGATTCACGTCATTCGTCTACAGAAGCCTTGGTGAGGCTGGCTCACAGTCGGAGTTACAGTTCATCTCAAAGCTGGTGAATACTGAGCAGGTCAGGATGGTGAAGCCTAGTGGCTCATTTTCTTGAAACAGTTTAATATTCCTCCTCCACCGCGCTTCACAGGTGGCTTTGTGAATTCAAGTAGCGTTTTCCAGACATCTGCTGAACCTTCATTCGTCCACTAGGGTGCGCAATATTAAAGCACGACTATTAAAGCAGAGAATGTCCGAGAGCGGTGTGCCGTACACCACGATCCTGGTGAACATTTCTTGTGCCGACGTTTGTTCCAGAGGAAGAAGCTTAATGGCCGAGCTGTCGTTGCTTCTGGAGGTTTCTACTTCATGATAATAGCAAACTGTAGCGTGGCAGCGGCAGCAGGGCGTCTCGTAAGGGTCACCGAGCCTCTTAGTACCCATTCTACAGTCAGTGATGGTCTATAAAGACGCCTGGATGCTTGATATGAGGCTGAAATAGCCAAACCTATTTGTGTGTGTGTGTGTGTGTGACATGTCATGTGACATCAAGTCATTTCAAATGATTAACCAACAAACACTTCAACACATCAAAGCACGCTAGCCGCCCGAAAACAAAGAGGTCTTGTACTGAGCGACCATTCACGAGTGACACACACACACACACACAAAGAAACCTATGTAGAGTGTATGCCAGAAAATATACTGCTGCACACCCAATTACACACACACAAATGCACACAGTCCGACTGACCATCACATACTGGGAGAGTGGGCCCCTCACTGACCGACCCACAGGGGCGCCATTATCAGAGCGCCGGTTATCAGAGCCGCGTTGTGTAAAACAGGTCAACGGAAATAACACGGCTGGGCTAAACCAACACCCAGTACCGCCGCACAAACAGCAGAGGATTCCGTCCATCCTGCACCGAAGCGTTTGTAGCCTCGTTCTAACGGCTCGCAAAGTAGCTGCGCTCCGGGAACGCAGGGGTCGACATCGAATCCGAGTTCGACTTGGGTCAGTTTAAAGTTACAACCATACTAAAAACGTTCCCATCTGATTTTAGGGCCAAATGTCACAGCATACACAACTGAAAGTCAAAAATATTAAAAATGTATTTATTTATTTATTTGGGTTTTAACAGCAAGTTTAACACATATGTGTAATTTTTTTCTATTTTATTTCTGCATTTTCCCCCAATTTAGCGTAGTCAATCTGTCTCCTGCTGCTGGTGGATCCCTGATTGCAGTCGAGGTGGTGGGTATATTGCTGCAGACGCCTCCTCCGACCCGCGCGGAACCCTTTTTCACCCGTGCACTCTGCACAGACACCTCCCTATCTGCCAATCAGGGTCCTTACACAACGTTCGAAGAACCCACCCACATAGTCCGGTCATCCCACCCTAACAGAACCGTGTCTGCTGCAGGCACTGCCAATTATGCCCGCTAGATGGCGCCCAGCTGACCGGTGGCAACATCTCGGCGCTGGTGTGCTATAGCGGAATATCCCGCTACGCCACCTGGGCACCTGTACATACGTGTCATTTAATGACAAAAATAAGCATTAAGTTTCTGTCTGTTTATTTTATCTTGTCTTTATATTTTGACTTCTTTTATATTTGTATGGTTGTGAGGTATGTTAAAACTGTTCCTGTGTCAGGCATGTATACTTGTTGAAAGCAAAAAATAATAAAAATTAAGGTAAAGTCACAGGGTAAAGACAAACCGAAATGAATTTTATACACTTCTAAAACCCCTCTGTTTTCTCTAATGATTTTAAGCCGGCATAAAAATATTCACAAATAAAACAGATAAAAACTTGATCACATTTGAGTGGTAACTCAGCGCTTCAGGAACTGGACTAGTGATCAAAAGGTCACTTCACATGCAACAATTTTCTCCAATCCGTGTGAATTCTGATTCATTCTGATTATAGGTGAAGACTCGGTGTTCATAATGTGGAGAGTGGCCGTCTTGGGTCCCCTCTGGGACGCACCGCCTGCTTAGCGTGCTTACGTTTACGTCCACGCTACGAGCAATCCCGTCCAAAATGACGTGCATGTGTTGAGTACCGCTTAGTCTACAAGTTACCGTGACAACCAGCATCACCTGAGTCCAGTCAGAGTAAGACGAGCAGCAGGACGTTACCTGAGATACAGTCGGCGTGTTTGTTTATCTTAAATGGCTTTAAAATGATGGCGGACTCAGAAAAACGTTCATGTTTACTTAATAAAGACGGAGCGAGAGGAAGACGTCGTGCCCCGCTAATTATTTCTAAATCTTTTAAAGTTAACAGTATAAACGTCATCTCTTCTGCAGAACAGCTTTTCACTCGTAGCATATAAAATAAACATTTCTATTTCAAATTACTGGAACAGTCCTTCCACCTAAACCAGGGCCGGGGGAGCTATATAAATATTACTCTTGTCTTTTCTTGCCCAATTTTCCTCCCAATTTAGTCGTATCCAATTACCCGACTGCATTACGCTTCCTCTCTAGTGACTAACACTCTTCCGCCGACGTGTGTGGGTTCATATGGGGATCCATATCGCGCATTGAGAGTCACACACTGATCTCAATTATCAGCCAGCAGAGGTCGTAACTGCAGCAGTTTTGAGCCAATGGTCGTCCGTGTGGGCGCCCAGCCTGCCGGTAACAGAGCTGAGATTCGAACTTGCGAGTGATTTTACCGCTGCGCCACCTGAGCGCCCCACCCGTGTTAAACTTTTGGTCACAAGGTGTAAAGCAACAGTGCACTTTTAACACCAGTTGGTAAAGATGCCCACAGAAATGGGGACCCCATCCAGATCGCCCACAGACTGGACCACACCGTCTAACCGTACTCGCCTACGACTGGACGCAACGTGGGTCCCCCTGCAATCGGATTCCCGTTATTGTTCTGCGTCTCCCGTCTCGTTTAATGGTTCAGGTTCTCCGCGCTCCATCACATGCTTTGGTTTGAGAGGATTAAGTCTGTGACCAACAGCAACAGATTATCAGATCCCACAAACAGCGTTAAGACTCTCGTACGGCTTGTACAGGTTCCAGCTTCGGGATGGAGGGGGGAGGACGCTGGAACAATAGTAGCGTGGAAGCGGTAATACAACGGTTGTGTGTTTTTGCCAGACCGTTAGCCATAAGCACCAGTACTAATCCCTGACTAATCCAGACTGGTTACACCATTTTGCAGCCAAACTAAACCGCACGTTTAGCTTCTCATTAAGCGCTCAGAACCAGCACCTTCACCACTTCCCTTAAGGCTCTTCAAAAATACGACCCTAATTATAGAAAATGAACCACATTCCTTCAACTTTGTGGCAACAGTTTGGGCGTGGCCGTTTCTTGCTCCAGCATGACTGTGCCGGCATGCACAAAGACGTGGTTTGATAAGTTTGGTATGAATGGACCACAGTGGACTGCGCTAATCCCCGACCTCGACCCCACTGAGCACCTTTATGATGCGTTCATTGTGAGGCAAAACTTCCAGCGCATTCCAAAACCGTTCCACACTCTTTTGGACAAATATGATTCCTTACATTTATTAAAGGTACAAAATACAAAATACTGTTAAATCTTCTGTGATTTACGCTTTATGTATGATGACATACAGACTAAAGGCACAAAAAACCTTTAAATCAACTCTAACAAGATTAAAGGTCATGACATAGAGCTACATAGAACTGTTATTAATGCTTCATACTCCCTGTAGAGTGCACTACATACAGCTTTTCATAACCTCACCCATCCTATACAGTGCACTACATAGAGCTTCATAGAGCTTTTATTAATGATTCGTCCCTATTTTACAGTTTACTACATGGAGCTACATAGAGCATTTAATAACAGTATCCTCATTTTACAGTTTACTACATAGAGCTACATAGTGCACTACATAGTTTTATTAAGCTCATCCTGCTTTTACAGTGAGCTACATAGAGCTACATAAAGCTGTTAACAGCCTCACCCTTCCTATTCAGTGCACTACACAGAGCTGCACAGAGCTGTTACTAGCCTCACCCTCACTATATAGTGCACTACACAGAGCTACATAGAGCTCTTATTAACGCTTCGTCCTCCCTATACAGTGCACTACTTAGAGCTACATAGAACTTTTATCAATGCTTTGTCATCCCTATATAATGCACTACACAGAGCTACATAGAGCTTTTCATAACCTCACCCCATACAATGCACTACATAGAGCTAAACAAAGCTACATAGAGCTTTTAATAATGTCTAATCCTTCCTATATAGTGCACTACATAGAGCTACGCAGACCTACATAGAGCTTTTAATGTCTTATCCTCCCTATACAGTGCACTACATAGAGTTAAACAGAGCTACATAGAGCTTTTAATAATGTCTCATCCTGCCTATACAGTGCACTACATAGAGCTACGCAGAGCTCTACATAGAGCTACACAGAGCATGTATTGACCTTATCCTCCCTATACATTGCACTACATAGAGCTATGCAGAGCTACATAGAGCTATTAATAATTACATACATACAGATACACATACATACAGATACACAGAGCATTTAATAAGTGTCCTCCCTATATAGTGAACTACATAGAGCTACATAGAGCTGTTACTAGCCTCACCCATTCCTATGTAGTGCACTACATAGAGCTAAACAGAGCTACATAGAGCTTTTAATAAAGTCTCACCCTTCCTATAGTGCACTACATACAGATACACAGAGCTACTTAAAGCTTTTAATAATGTCTCATCCTCCCTATAGTGAACTACACAGAGCTACATAGAGCTGTTAGTAGCCTCACCCTCTCTGTATAATGCACTACATACAGATACACAGAGCATTTAATAAGTGTCCTCCCTATATAGTGAACTACATAGAGCTACATAGAGCTGTTACTAGCCTCACCCCCTTCTTAGGGCCTGTGGTAGCCTAGTGGGTAGAGCTTTGGGCTATCAACCGGAAGATTGGCGGTTCAAATCCAGGCTCTGCTATGTAGCCACTGTTGGGTCCTTGAGCAAGGCCCTTAACCCTGTCTGCTCCAGGGGCGCCGTAAGTTGGCTGACCCTGCGCTCTGACCCCAGCTTCCAACACCAGCTGGGATATGCGAAGAAAGAATTTCATTGTACTGTACACCCGTATATGTATATATGACAAATAAAGGATATCTTTCTATCTCTCTTATGTAGTGCACTACATAGAGCTAAACAGAGCTACATAGAGCTTTTAATAAAGTCTCATCCTTCCTATAGTGCACTACATACAGATACACAGAGCTACTTAAAGCTTTTAATAATGTCTCATCCTCCCTATAGTGAACAACACAGAGCTACACAGAGCTGTTACTAGCCTCACCCTCTCTGTATAATGCACTACATGAACCACAGGAAGTTCGTTGAAGCGCAGTTATGAGATGATGAAACAGCGCTGCACGTTTTCACCACCCGCATCCTCCTCCTCCTCCTCCTCCTCCTCCAGCAGCAACAGCGCCACTCATCCCTCACACTCATCACACTCATCACCCCACTCCAGTGAAATCACTTCACCTTATTGCGTCAGTGCACCACCACGTGCTTCAACAAAGAGACCGCGTGGAAAAACGCGCAAACACACAGCGTGAGAGAGCATCAGTGCGCATGGTGGAGAGTGTGCAGGGGGTGAAAACATGTCAGTCCATCATCATACATCATACTGATTATACTAGATATACAAATTCTAAATATACAGGACATGTACAAACTGTATTTTTGTACTACATTTATTTATAATAGCTTTAATTATGCTTTTGAGGCTATGTGAAATAATTTACATGTATTATTTAAAGCTTTGTGATCACAAGCACATCAATCATGTTCATAATAATGATTAAATTAAAAAATAATCACAATAAATAAAGATGCTTCTTAATATGCAAACTTGCACCACCTGATATTAAACTTAGAACTATTTCAGTACCGACTAGTGTTTGAATTTAAGCTTAAATTTCTCCAGGCATCCAAAAACACTTGTTCAATATTCTGGAGTGTCCTGTCAAGGGTTCTTTGTGATGGTTGTACTTAACAAGGCTGTAGCCATGAATGAAATTTTCCAAGTAGGGTTCCTGTCATTCTAAAACATCACTGCTGTATCAAGAACTAATGGGAACACTAATATTACCCCAATATATTGTGATTACAACCTTGGTGCTTAAAAACAGGGTGATATACAGAACCCCAAATTAAATACGAGAGTATGATCAGGCAGGGTACCAGAACTCAGAACCCTATATTGCTGGACAGATCCTAAGGGTGGAGCTGAGCTACTAGATTGGTACCAGTGCCAGTTAACAATTTAGTGGGAACTGAAAAGTGTACAAGTCAATACCCACAGATACCAGCTACCTAAAGAGACTGGGTACCAGTTTGGACCTCATCATAATTATGTGTTAGGAGTGTCGGTACTCCTGGATGAAAGTGTCACTTTTAAAAACAGAGGCTGGCAACTAGTTTGGTACCAGTGCCAGACACAACCAGGCCAGACTTTGGTGTGTGTCATGGGTGAAGTAACTGGCTACCATGCAGTTCAGGACCTCAAGTGGGACAGTAGGTGCTCAGATGCACATCCTTAATGATGCAATGCCAGGCTACCAGTTTGGTACTGGTGCCACCATAGCTTGGCTACTCGTGAATGAAAGGGAAGGATACTAGTTTGGTACTGGATTCCAAAAATAAGAGTGAATACTCACGGATGCACAAGCAGGCTACCAGTTTGGCCCCAGTTTCGGGCACCGGGCACGCCGGGAACAAAGGCTTGAGCAGGTAGGTGGCAAACACATAAGCCACGATGTACTGGGAGGAAGGTCTGATAATAAGAAGCTCAATCCAGAGCTTGAGAAAGGCCGGAAGAGAACCATACACCTCCAGGATGTAGGCATAGTCCCCGCCGGATTTGGTGATGGTGGTGCCCAGTTCTGCGTAACAGAGCGCGCCTATGGTGGAGAACACGCCGCATATCGTCCAGACCACCAGCGACAAGCCCACCGATCCAGCCTCCTTCACCACCCCGGTGGGTGTCACGAAGATCCCCGAGCCGATGATGGTGCCCACGATGATGGCCACACCGTTCAACAGCGTGATGGTCCGCTGCAGGACCACCGTCTCCTCTCCCGTCTCGGTGCCACCTGCCTTGGCTGAGCTGCCGTTCTCCCCACCGAGCATCTTCTCCGCCGCCTCCTCACCCTGGTTCACCGACGTGTTCGAGCTCCTCTTCTTCAGACCCGACATCTTTGGTCCACGAATCAGTTTTGGATCACACAGATCAGACGGCGTGGAAGGAAACACGCAGTACAGTCGCGCTCCACGAGTCACGCAGCGTGGCAGGTTCGGATGAATGAGTGAAAGTCAGCGCGCAGGGAAGCCTTAAAGCTGGAACACGCATCGCTTCCTCAGTACGTCACGCATCCACCAACCCACTTACAGCACCCCCTCCTGTGGACAAAAAGAGCAACTGAACCAGCACTGTGTTCCACTTGAGCTTTACCACTTCCTGTATGCGAAAACCCATCAGGTTTGTACTGGTTTTACTGGTTGGTTCAGTTCTACAGAGAGATCGAATTTACGCTTTTGCGCTTTTGGTGATGGACCTAAAATATGTTACAGTCCTACAGAGTGTTTAAGAGATTACGCATTCATTCATTCAGCCATCCATTCATTTATTCATTTAATCACAATGTTTCTCAGTTCAGGGTCGCGGTGGGTCTGGTGGCACCCATAAACTCTGAGCGCAAGACAGTAATACAGTCCATCACAGCACAACTCACATTTACTCACTTACAATAGAATATAAAAGAAACAGAATAATAAAGCACAACAGAATGATGATATACTGTAGAACAACAGGGGAACCAGGACAGGTCGCCAGTCACACACAGGAAACCAGAGCACCAGGAGGAAAGCCACAGACAGAGGGAGAACATGCAAACTCCACACAGAAAGGACCCTCGCTGTTTGATCGGAGAATCAAATCCAGGCCCTTTTTGCCATGAGGCAACACTACCCACTGTGCCACTGTGTTATCATGCCACCCCATACAAAACAAACGAGTACAAAAGGACAAAACTGACTCGAACAAAGCAAAATAAAACGCATATAACAGAACTGGGTGTTTGGGTGGTGCAGCAATCACCTAAGCTAATAACTATAAAGGGTGTACAAATATTTTTGGCTCTATTGTGTACCAGAGGATGAAACAGAACAAAACAGAACAAAATGGAACCTAAAATAAAAAAAGAACCCAAACAAATAGAGGAAAGATGGAAAACAATGTAAGTAAATTAATAAGCGCAGTAAATAGCTACAGTATATGGCCAAAAGTATTTGGACACCTGACCATGAGATTGTCGGACATCCCATTAAAAAAAAAAAACACTATTAAAAGAATGATCTTCATGTGATCTTTTCAGCCAGAACAACAGCCACGCTTCTTATAAAAAGGCTTCTCACAAGACTTTGAAATATGTCTGTGGAAATTTGTGCCCATTCAGTCAACAGAGTATTTGTATAGCTGGGCACTGATGTTGGTCAAGAAAGGCTTAGTTGACGTTCCAGTTAATTCCAGAGCTGCTGAGTGGGGCTGAGGTCAGGACAGGCTTTTCTTTATAGAGCTTGCTTTGTCCACAGGAGGAAACGACCTTCCCTAAACTGATGCTGCAAAGTCAGATGCGTATAATTGCCTTTATAATACTGGTTTCTTACAATGTTTCGCTAATGCTGTGCCTTAAACATGAATTAAATAATTAGAAGTAGTGTCCCAATACATTTGTTCATATAGTGAATACATTGGCATGGCAGACGTACTGTGTTGTATTTTCTGTGCTTATGTCTTGTATTATTAGAACGTGTTTTTATGGGGAGCAAAGAGAAATGAATCAGGTGTATGAGAAGGTTTAAAAGGGGGAAAGCAGATGAAAATACCACCGTCCCACGGATATCCGTGCGTCTGAATTCCTGCACTGTCTGATCTAAGTATTTGTGTCTGACCTGCTTGATTGAGTAGAATATTATTGATCTCTGCGTTCATTTCCTGTGAGCAGGTAAAGGAATGATGGAAGCCAGACTGACCCCGCAGGTCCTACCGATATTAAATCCAAACTAAACTGGACAGATCGGACCCACCCGCTGGGATCATGCACACACTCCCACCACTCCGCAGGGGGGAACAGTTTCTTCTGACATGACTGGTCGTGAAGCACTGAACTCTCCTGACCTGATCTGTTGAGCTTTCATTTTGCTGCTAGGTATTAAAAACAAATAAAGAGAATGATCAAACCGAGCCGAATATCGAGTTTCCTCCTGTAAACGATGCTTGTTTTGACTCACTGAAGGTTTTCATGTTTCTCACCCTCATTTACCGGCTCTGTAAACGCTTCAAGATGTTAGAAAGACTTTTCTCTTTTGCCCTTTTCTTTTAATCTAGTCATTGCCAATTCCCATTCCTCTGTTGTTTGCACCACTCCTGTGCTAGCCAACAAAGGCCAGACCAAACTTGTAAAGTCACCAGCCTTTTCTTTAACACCATCCAGTGGTAGATCCTCACAGATCTTCAATGTCTCTATGTAAACACCTGACTGAGTGATTCAAACCCTGGATCCCAGCGGTAATCAACTAGCAAAATATACATTATATATACAAATATTAATACTTATATTAATTATAACATTAATTCATAATAAGATATCCTTTATTTGTCATATATACATATACAGTTGTACAGTACAATGAAATTCTCTCTTCGCATGTCCCAGCTTGTTTGGAAGCTGGGGTCAGAGTGCAGGGTCAGCCATCGTACGGTGCCCCTGGAGCAGACAGGGTTAAGGGCCTTGCTCAAGGGCCTAAAAGTGGCTACATAGCAGAGCCTGGATTTGAACCGCCAATCTTCCGGTTGATAGCCCAAAGCTCTACCCACTAGGCTACCACTATATTTTATTTACATTGTGACACTGGACTACAACAAATATAGATAAATACTGTGATAAACTGGTACCATGTCTGGGTTGTGTTACTTTGCTTTAGGGTCACCCTTGGCTTGCTCAACAGGGATATTTGGTCTGTCAGTCCTGGATTCTGTAAAGTTACTTTGAGACAACGTCTATTGCAAAAAGTGCTATACAAATAAAAATGACTTGACTTGACACTGGACTAGTGATCAGCATGCTGGTTCAAGCGTCATCACTGCGAAGT